>NC_091950.1:257285640-257585640 GCF_031021105.1 Erythrolamprus reginae
TAAACATACTACAATACAATACTATATTTGTATGACAAATAAAATAAATAAAATAAAATAAAGCCTGAACAACTATAGAAGACATTAAAACTAGGATCTTATGATCTAAAAACCAGATAGTTCAATACTGGAGAAGCAATTGCATAACAGTGTGAAGGATTCGCCACTCTATATATGTGAAAAAACATTTGTGTCATTTGCAGAACTATTTCAAAATTTGCGTTTTATTTATCAAGGTGTTTTTTTAATGACTCTGCAGTCCCTTGCTTCAGGGTGAGTTTAGGGTGACTGATTGAAACTGAGTTTACTGGCAGGATGCCCTTCCTGGCACCTATGAAGAGTTCACAGCAGACAACTATCCAGAAAGAAGGAAATATCTGCTGCTACCAAGGGTTGAACTGACAGCCTCCAGAGAGGGGCGGCATACAAATCCAAATAATAAATAATAAAATAAATAAATTTTGAGCTGAGAGCTCCACCTCTAGGCCACCACCACTCCAACTGCATTTATCAGTTGATATGTTTAATTTCCCATTTTGTGTCTTAAACATTACCAATTCAACTGTGGAACATGCTATGAGTATGTATATAAGACCAGTACCTAAGAGAAATATGTTTTTGTGGGCTTTTTTTCTTCTTGCATATAATAAAATATATATATTTAATGATTGGGCTAGAATGTGGCAATAAGTAGCAACCTTAAAAAGTCAATTCTATGAACACATTGTGCATAGAATCTTAAAATGGTCACTGAAGAAAAACAGATTCTGGGCTAAGGGGAATCCTTGTATTTTAAATTATTGTATTCCAAGAATGAATGGATTCAATTTCATACATGCACTAATGTTTTTGGATGTGCAACTTTAATTAATTGTTAGCTATATAACATGGTGTGAGAAATCATACTAGTAAGATTTTTCACTTCTGTACATCTATCAGTGATTTGTCTATAGCCTCATGCCCCCACCCACCTCTCTCTGTCTCTCCATACAGATTTTTTGTGGGGTCTGGTTTATCAGCTACTGTTTAAGTATCTTTTAGGCTAGATATATTTAATGTGCTCTATATGAGCTTAAATTTGATAAAAATAGTTGATCCAAAACATAGATGCATAATTCTAATTTAGCACTAAGTACAGTCATTCACACTGCATTTGTAACAACTATCGATTGCTTTACATAATTTATAATTATGTAAAATTATAACCTTTAAGATCAGAGGATATGTATAATTTATCAATGCAGCCATTACATTTCAATTTTACAGATGTTAAGGTCCCTGTGGACTCAGAGTTAAGTAGAAAAGTGATATAGAAATAGATGTTATTGTTGTGGTTGACAAGATCAAAGTAACATGGCCCACTGCTACCTTTACTGAGAAAAAAACCAATACATTCTGAAGTTGCTATCATATGAATCCTTCATAGGATAGGCCACGTCTTTATTTTCCCTTTAAAATCTGCAACTACTACTGCCTCTGAGTATGTTTTTAGATACGCCAATTTAGTCTGCAGTTCCAAACCTGCTTAGCTTTTTCAGGAGCAACCAAAATCAACTATTAGCTATGAGTCTTAATGAAAACAGAAGGGAAGAAATTGACTTAAAAGGTTATATGATTTGCATGAGCATATTGTATGCCCAATGCACAATATGAAGATATTCTCAATCTTTTCCCGTTACAGTGCTTAATTTTGTCCTAAGAAATTAACAAGTCTTCGTAAGAATGGAGATAAACTGGCAAAATGAAGCTTTTGGAATTGGAGGAAAAAGTCTAGCTGTGGAAGAAAAAAGGAAGAAAAACAAACAAACAAAAATTGGAAAACTCCCACAGGTTAAGAAAAAGTCTTCAATTAATGGGGCATCATCACTGGTGGTAGGTAGAAAAAAGAAACTATCAATATAAGCTTTATTCAGGCAGCTGTTTAAGACCATTATTTTCAATCATGTTTCTTCTAATGCTTCAAGCTGGTTTTTACAGCAAATTTCATATACTATTGATTTTACATTTTATCTTGCTTCTTTAAGTGCTATTTTTTAATACTAAAAAAGTTTTAAATGTCTATGTTTGAGCCTCAGCAGCAAAATGAATGAGTTAAGTAAACTGGAAGATGACACATAAAGAAAACAAGGGATAATGATGTCTTAAATGCTTCAGGCAGAACTCCAAAACTTTATTTCTGTTAACTGTTCTGATTTTAAGAGGTGTGTGCAAAGGCTATTTGACACATTCCCGTTTCTTGTACTGCAATAATTTTCCTACTTCAGTGCATTGATTCAGAAACAAAATAGTACAGGATATGGTTTGTGAACAGGAGACGCAATTCCAGAATAGGTATTTGAACACACACATACACACATATGACCAGTGCAAGTCACAGAGGCAATGAACGGAAACCAAAAGCAATAGATGAACCTTATTTATACCCTCCAGACACATCACTGCTTGTCATGAATAGGAACCGGAAGACAAAAAAAAGCTCAATAAGTTACTTAATGCACAGTCATTTTGCTGGATGCCTCCAGACATACCCACCATCAAAAGTGCAATCAATTAACAAATGTTCCAAAGACCTTTTTCAGCTAAGCCACCTGTTTCCTACTGCAAATATTGACCCTCAAAGTTTTCAACCAGAGCAAATAAACAGAATTCCCTCAGGAAACATGCATGTTGATATTGAAAACAAGAATTCTGGCAGAGATAAGAAAATGTAACCCATCACTTAAGGTAATTTACTTATGAAATAGCAAAATCACTTTTTAAAGTTGGCTCTGAAGCCGCCCTAGCAGTGTTCCCTCGATTTTCGCGGGAGATGCGTTCCGAGACCGCCCGCGAAAGTTAAATTTCCGCAAAGTAGGGATGCGGAAGTAAATACACCATTTTTGGCTATGGACAGTATCACAAGCCATCCCTTAACATTTTAAACCCCTAAATTACCATTTCCCATTCCCTTAACAACCATTTACTCATCATTATTACTGGTACTAACCATTAAATAAGACACTTAGTGATCCGGATATTTATAAACATAATTATTTATTAACAATATTTTTTTTTTTCTTATTTGGAGATGGCGTATGACATCATCAGGCGGGAAACCCCGTGGTATAGAAAAAAAACCACGAAGTATTTTTTAATTAGTATTTTTGAAAAATATTAATTAATTCACGAAGTTCGAACCCGTGAAAATCGAGGGAACACTGTACTCAGAACTAAATTCTGTTCAGGGATGTGAGTATGGACAGAGGTGGGCTGCTAAGGTGGAACGGTGACTTGTGCTCGCCCCCGTGGCTCTGAGTGCTAGCAGAGTCCAGCGCAATTCTGCTACTGTACCTGGGTAGGCGGACACACAGGTGCGTCCTGGCAGACTCACAGATTACAGAAGCAGTTATCAACTGTCTGCATGGAACAGTATTAACCGCAACATTTGCACAGTCCCCTGCCTCCTGGCTTTCAATAAATTAGTACAAATTTGTTCCATCAAGCAATGTAGACCAATTTGCTACACCTATCAATCTTGAGAAGGAACTGAGTATTTCTTTCAGTTTTACGATATTATTTGTTATAAGATATTTATTTTCCAACTGGATTTTGTAGTGTTTTAATTTCAGTTATGGATTGGAGAATTTAATGTGTCTCAGAGACATCTAATTGGAGTGTGCTCCCTGCCAAGCCTTGTAAGTAAATAAATAAACATCTGCTTCAAATTCTTTAAATCATGGGCATTGACAGAGGTAGCAGGAAAATGATGAAAAACATGGGACTGCTTCATCATGTAAATAATATAATTTCCATCAGATGCAGGGCATCTGGGTAGATGTTATTTGGGTAGGTGTCATCATGGTTTGCTACAAATGTCAGCGATTCAAAAGCTTAGAAAGAAACTGAGTTGAAGGGAACTCAAAACAGTCCCTGGGTAAATAATGTAAAGAATATGTACATAATGTAAAAAAGAACATTGGCATTTTATAGTTCCTGTTTCAATTTAACATACTCACAAATATAATATATACAAATGTAGCATTATTATTAACAAATGTTTCTTACTATCCTTTTCTCCTGTAGTTTAGCATGCAATTAACACAAATACTACTTCCTCTGATTTAACAACCCTAGGAACTTTAAACTGTTAATAGCAGGAGCAATGAATGGGCTGAGTGGTTCAGCACTACTCCCTGTATCTTTAAAATGACAACACATTGCTAATTTATAGCCCCTTATATTCCTTTACTATTGCTGCCCAATTGTATTGTAACCCATCAAAGACAGCAAGATTTTACAGCAAAACATATTATTGCTTGACAAAGTTATCTACTCTGCCCCTTCCCACAGAGCTGGCTATAAACTGAAATCTTAAATTTATTTATATGGGTTCACCTGGTTTTCCTTTGATTTTTATTGGCAGGCCTCTGTAGGTCTTTGTTGTCCAGTAATATGACTAACAGCCACTCAAACATCAAACCTTTTGTTTTAACCTCATGATTCTTGACAAATGTATCTTTTATTTTATGTACACTGAGAGCACATGCATCAAAGACAAATTCCTTGTGCGTTCAATCACACTTGGTCAATAAAGAATTCTATTCTAAACACTTTTTCTATCCAGTAAAAGGATGAAATATATACAATATGGAAAATAGCTTTCTAACAAAAGTTTCAAAATATACTTGAGTAAATTTACTTGAGAAGTAATTGCCCTTTGTTTGAAGTTATACACTAAATCTGAGCTGTAGCTGTTAAAAGTGTTATTAATGGATTTGCTTAGCCTCAAACTAGTTTCTTTCAGACTTTACTCTGGATAGGTATCTTCTTCCACTCAAAAAATTAATTTCACTAACATGTATCTATACATCCCATCTTTATTTTGCATTCCTTTCAGACTGTTTTATCCCACCCACCCCCTGCCAGTCAGCAGTTCTGTAACTAAAGCAAACTAGAAGAGCAAATGAGACAGATTAGACTTAGGTCATCCTTCTTTTTCCTGTCCAAGTCCAAGTCGAAGATCTACAACCAGTGCCTCCTCTAAGATTGACTAAACTTCCAAGATCAGATGCATAAATGGCAACTTTCAAGGTAGATTTATGTGACAAGGACAAGGTTTATTAATGAATCCATCTTAAAATGATCATAAATAAGTTTGGTTTGAAAATATTAATCTAAGGAGACATTTCCTAACAATTAGAAAAATTAATCAGTAGGACAACTTGCCTTGAGAAGTTGTGAATGCTCCAACACTGGAAGGTTTTAAGAAGATTGGACTATTGCTCTGAAAGGGTATAGGGCCATGATGGTGAAACTATGGCATGTGTGCCATAGAAACTATGGCATGGAGCCATATCAGAGGACACGTGAGGCATTGCCCTATGTCAACTCCAGCATGCGTGTGTGCCCTGGCCACTTATTTTCAGCCTTCTTTTCAGCCATTTCTGCTCTCCCCAGGCTTCAGGGATGCTTCCCGAAGCTTTGGGCAGCAAAAAACGCCTCAACAGCCCAATCCAAAGTTTGTTGTTCTTGAATTTTCGGTTGGCTCGTTTAGCCATTTTTCATTGTCCCCAGACTTCAGAAGTCCATTGTGAGGCCTGTGCACATGTGCGAGGGGTGGCGAGGAGGCATGGGTGTGGGTATGCATGTGCGTGTTAGTACGTGCACAGGCACCCTTTTGGCACAGGAGCCAAAAAAAAAGATTCACCATCACTGGTATAGGGTTTCCTGCCTGGGCAGGGGGTTGGACTAAGATCTCCAAGGTTTGTTCTAGTCTAGTCTAGTCTAGTCTAGTCTAGTCTAGTCTAGTTATATTATATTATATTTATTACTGTATTTTATTGTATCATATTGTATTATAACTTTACAATTCTGTACTATATACTATACTATGCTATACTATACTATACTATACATTACATTACATTACATTGCTATGCTACGCTACACTACACTACACTACACTGCAATGCACTGCAATGCTATACTATATAATATTAATATTATATTCTCTTGGTATATCTTACAGCTGTATAAAAATAAATATATTTGCTTTGTTATTTATTTAGAGTACTACCCATTAACCATAAGGATATGGATACCTGGCAGGACTTTTACATTCCAAATTTGAAAAATCTTCTGAAACTAAAGCGATGTAGCTTCCAATAAGTTCATGCCAGGTATAGAGTAACTTCCAGAAGTTGTTAACAAATATAGAAAAATGTAATGAAAATTAAAGCTAAAGTGATATTCATAATGTACTGTACAATGGCTTCTGTATTCCTAAGAACTATAGATAGTCCTCGATTTACAACAGTTCATTTAGTGACCATTCAAAGTTACAATGGCACTGAAAAAAGTGAATTATGACCATTTTTCACAGTTACAACCTTTGCAGCACCCCCATGATCATGTGATCAAAATTCAGATGCTTGGCAACTGGTACATACTTATGACTGTTGCAGTGTCCCAGAATCATGTAGTCACTTTTTACAACCTTCTGACAAGGAAAGTTATTGGGGAAGCCCAATTCACTTAACAACCAGGTTACTAACTTATCAGCTGTGGTGATTCACTTAACAACTGTGGCAAGAAAGGTCATAATATGGGGCAAAACTCATGTAACAAATTCTCACTTAACATCATAAATGTTGTACTCAGTCGAGGATTCCCTGGACACATTGACCAATAAGTAGATTACCGACATCATATCTTAAAATAAAAGCATTCCAGAGCAGCAGGAATGAAACTTTAAAAAACTTTAACACTTTTTAAAGTTTAAAAAAATGGCAATGGAAAGTGCAAAAACAATTCAAGGTATAATCCAGGCATCGGTAAGCCAATACGACCTTATTATGTTTTTAACCATAGACTAGAGTCAAACCCTTTATACTGGTATTCATGCTCATGCTGTAGGATAAGGATACTTATACTCAAGGATAAGAGAGCAAACTACAGATGATGAGAATGTTCAGTTAATGTGAATGAATGACAGCAAAGGAAATTACCAATCCTACTTACCTAGTAAGGCATTGTGCCCATAATCATCAGGCAAGAATCGCTTATCCACAGCACACACCAAAAGGTGATCAGGTAAAGTTGGCGACTTTGCACCAACCAGTAAAAATCCTGAAGGCACTTCAATTGGTTCATTTAAAATGGACGCTAGCCTGAGGTCTTTACCTGTCTGACAGAAACCTAGAGAGGAAGAGAAAGGACAACATTCTTCATAAAGCTTGCCAGTAAAACAAAACTAAATCTGTGGAGTATGAATAGTGCATGCTCATCCATCTATAAGACCCAACTAGTTAGCTTGGTGTAAGATTCTACAATGGAAGATGCAGTAGCATATATTGCAATGACACATGAACATAAAGGGACAAAAGAAAGCAGCAGTTTTGAAAATGTTTGCACAGAAAGTTTACCCCCCAAAAAATATAAACAGAAGAATAACTAATAATGAAGAAAAGACAACAAATAGCTGGTTATGATGAAATCTGCTTTAAAATGGGAAGATAAAAGGGAAATTCAGCTTGATTTTTTTCTCATTTCATTATCAAGAATTCTTCTTACGATTTTTAAAACGGCACAAACAAAAAAAGGAACATTTACAAGAGGAAAGGGGGGGAAGACTCAGAATTTATATTTTAATCAATCCTTCCATCTTGCCCTACCCACACCCCCAACTGAGCAAGTTCACTTTCTTGCTTAAAACCCTTTATTTTTCTTTAACCTTCAGGCAAAACTCCTTAATTCAAATGCTGATAATCAGGATGTATTGGCAGAACTCTGCTAACCTTTTAAAAAAAAAGGCAGTGGAAAGGTGCAAAAATAATCCAGTAATTCAAGATGTAGTTTAGGCACTGGTAAGTCAAAATGACCTAGCTATCATTTAAACCTTGGATTGGAATCAAAACATTCTTAGTGGATAAGAGGTATTTGTGTTCATATGGTCATAAGAGATTTGCCCTTCAAATATTGCATAATCATTGTTTTATTATACCCCACGTGCAAAGATTGGAATGTGCAATTTTCTGAGAAACTATCCCCTAAATGTTTTATATATTATTTTCAGCAACTGGTAACAGTAGCAGGAGGTGGGTGGATCCTGCTATGACCTCTCAGGAGCTGGAGGAGCTGCAGAACTTAATTGACAAAAACTTGAAACGAGATTTCTGCCAACCTGCTAGGCCATGAGTGGCTGCCCCTGTGCTCTTCTGAGAAAAGATGGCTCTTTTCATTTATGTGTTGACTATAAAAACCTAAACATCATTTGCATTGAAAATGTTTACATGTTAACCATCTAGCTAAGGGGAAGATTTTTTACTAAACTGAACTTAAGAGGCCTACTACTAAGTCCAAATTAAAGGGGGTGATGAGTGGAAAACTGTTTTCAATTGCCCTCTATGTTGTTTCCAGTTCTGGGTTATCCTCTTTGGTCTGCAGGGGGTGCCAGCAGTGTTCATGCAACTGATCAATGAAGTGTTCCATGAGTACTTTATAAGAAAGTATTGGTTTATCTTGACGACATTCTCATTTACATGGAGACCATGGACGAGCACATGAGACTGGTGTGGTCAGTCTTGAAAAAAACTGATGGCGCATGAGCTGTATGCTAAATTGTCAAAATGTGAATTCCACCAGAGTAAAATTGACTACTTGGATTACTGCATATCGCATGAGGGCATTGAAATGGATCTTGAGATGGTGAGAGCTGTCATGGAGTAGATGACTCCATGCAACCGTAACCAACTACAAAGTTTCCTAGGCTTTGCCAACTTTTATCGGCAGTTCAACCCCTCTTTTGCCCAGATTGTCCTGCCAATTACAAACCTCCTTAAAACTACAGGGGAGGCCAAGCCTAAGCCTAGTTGGCCCCTGGACCATGGAGTGCCAAGCAGATTTTGAGAAGCCCAAGTGACGTGTATTGATTGAGTTGTGGGTTAATAACTGGGGTTTATTGGGGATTTTTACTTCTTTTTTATTGTAATTTATATTTTTATATATTGTTGTAAGCTGCCCTGAATCCTTCGGGATTGGGCGGAATAGAAGTTGAATAAAATAATAAAATAAATAAAACCAGTTTTTAAGCACCCAGACACAAATGCCCTTTTTGTGGTTCAAGCCAATGCCAGCAACGTGGCGGTCAGAGCGGTATTACTGCAAGCAAATGCTGATGGGGATCTATAATCCTGCACTTACACCTCCCGTAAATTAATTGAAACTGAAAGGAGGTGGGCCATTTGGGAGAAAGAAGCTTTTGCTGTCTGCTGGGCCTTACTGACCTGGAGACATTTCCTTGAAGGGGCCAAACATCCTTTCAAAGTGTGGAAGACCGTAAGTACCTTGAGGCATTGAAGACCCCTAGGAAATTGTCACCTAATCAGGCTCGCTGGGCACAGCATTTTAATCAATTTAATTTCTCCGTACGCTACCTACTGGGGGGGGGGGGCTTTATGGCTGATCCTTTCTCTAGGTTGCCCCAGTATAACAGTACATGACAGAAAATAATCTAACCTGTGATCCCTTCTAAACAACTGGCGGTTGCCTCAGATCTTGCTTTCATTTTGTCACTATCAGTTCTTGTCTATTAAAAGTACTCAGCATGGAGTTGGGGTTTTTCTTTCCTGGATCTTGAACAGAAGCATACCTGACAGTGGGACAGATAAGGATCCAACTCACAGAATTTTGGTCCTTACCTTACGACCATAATTGAACCCAAAATTTATGTTGCTAAGTGAGGCAGTTGTTAAATGAGTTTTATCCCATTTTATGACTTTTCTTGCCATCATTGTTAAGTGAATCACTGCAGTTGTTAAGTTAGTAAAACGGTTGTTAAACAAATCTGGCTTTCCCATTGACTTTGCTTGTCAGAAGGTTACCAAAGGGGATCGCTGCGATATCACAACCAGCATAAATATGAACCAGTCGCCAAGTGTCCAAAATCTGATCACATGACTTTGGGGATGCTGCAATTGTCGTAATATGAAAAACAGTCATAAGACACTTTTTTCAATGCTGTTGAAATTTTGAATGGTCACTAAATGAATGGATGTAAGTCAAGCACTTACCTTTTATTTGAAACACATGGTATTTCTATAAACATGGTATTCCCTTTTTTGAAACACCTTTTTCATTTATTGGGCAGACGATACAAATTTGACAATAAACTTCTGTTCCTCAGTAAGCAATGATTGCTTCATTCTGTCTTGGTCACATTCAGCATAAATAAAAACCTTCAAAGGCTCTTTGTTTTGTATAGTCTTATATGAAATTTAGGGTGAATAGCATGAACACCACTAAATAGCACTTATATACCACTCCACAGTGCTTTAGTCCTCTCTAAGTGCTTTACAGAATCAGCATGTTGCCCCCAATAACAACCTGGGTCCTCATTTTACCAACTTTGGAAGGATGGAAGGCCAAGTCATATACCACATTCAGACTCTGCCAACTTTCTTAGTATCAAGCTATATATTACTGCCTCCTAGTGTCCTGGACAGCCTACACTTGTTAGATGCTGTACTATACAATAGACTGGGACAGAATGTGACAAATAGGATTATTTTTTATGCCTGAAGCTAATGTTGGCACCAGAGGAGCCAACATATCATTTCCAAAGGGAAAAGAAAGCTTTGCATTAAAAATGCAGCATAGCAGCATAGATAAATCTCAATAATTACCTATTTCCAAATCCCATGAACTTTTAATACATACAGATATTTTCACATATTGTGTATAAATAAATGATATAAAATATGTGGACATGATATATAAAAGGGTTTGATTAAGGATAAGTTTTATTGAAGTGGTATAAACTGCTCTAATACGTGAAAACTGAGATAGAAATGAAAAAATATTGTGTTCCCTCACAAAGGAAAAAATTGGAAAGTAGGAAAAAGATCAGCTTATAATCAGTCTCCAGTATCTATTTTGCTATATACCGTATATTTTAAAATGATAGGGTAATTGGCGTACAGAGAGCATATGAGTCACTTAGGATGCTGCAGCATACAATTTTACTAGCAGTATAATAAAACTTAAAACCAGGTCTTAAATTTTATGGAAAGAGTGAATGGGACTCATTCCTTATATCAGTATTATTTATTTTTACATGTAAAATCCAGCTCTGGCTGGATTTTACAGTTTGGTTCCATTTTATGCTAAAGAAATAAGTCCATGCTGCCGATATTAAAAAATACATCTTAACCAGTGAAGGGCTACCAATATTTTTACTACCACACTGTGGGTGTGGCTTATGCATTTTCTTTCAACATCTTTCAGCGTAAATTACTCAAGACTCATTTATGCCGCCAGGCATGGGGGAGTTAAGATATTCCTTCCCCCTAGGCCATTACAAGTTATGCATGGTATGTTTCTGTGTATGTTTGGTTTTATTATAAAGGTTTTTAGGGGCGGCAAAGAAATGCAAATTAATTAATTAAATAAACAAACAAACAAACAAACAAATAAATAAATAAGGTACTCTGGGGTGGAGATCCATTTTTGCTACCTCACTGCATTCCCCCCACCCCCGTCCGGGTTGTAGCCCACCCCCGTCCGGGTTGTACCCCACCCCTGATCTTAACTGTCTATAACAGGCATCCCAAACCCCCAGTCTATGGTCAGGTGCCAGGACACAGCCCATTTGAAACCAGGCTCTGGAAGTGATGGATGAGTGAGCATGTGAAACCCCCCCCCTCCCAGCTGCCCCTGCTGCTGCTGCTGCCAATCCACTGAGCTAGAAAGTTTGAGAGATGCTGGTCTATTGCATGCCTATAAATTAACCATTCAAACAACATTAATGTCTTACCATCCGTAGTACAACAACCTTCAGGTGGTGGTTTCATCTGATAAGTAACAGGAGGGCTACTTGTTTCTGAACCTTCATCATCATCATCATCTTCCTCCTCCTCCTCTTCCTCATTATCTACCCTATTGCCTGCTAAAGAGATCACAAGCACTATCACTGGAACTCAGATAAATTGCACTTTAGGCTCAGCAAGCAAGATACCTTTATTAGTAACAGCTGTTCCATTTTTACAGCCATTGTTTATTTGTAAGAGAGAGAGAGAGAGATGGATGGATGGATGGACAGGATAAAATAGCTATGGAGACATAGATTAGATAGAGACAGAGATGATAGAGGTAGATAGAGACATGCATTTGTATTTGTATTCATTTCATGAGCAAACTCAATATTCCGAGGTTGGTAAAATGAGGACCCAGATTGTTGGGGGCAATATGCTGATGCCTTCCAAATATGCAGAATTATATATTTATATATATATACAGTCTGGAAGCAATGAAAACTATGTATTTTGAGGGCATTTGATTATGGAAGATGAAACTGAATAGGAATTTCTGATGTTATGGTACAGTAGGCGCATTAATAAAATGCACAACATGCATACATGGGGTGTACATTTTGAGAGCAATCTGTGCAACTTTATAGATAGGATCAATGTGAAGCAATCGTATCCCCTGATTCATACATCACTCAAAACACCACAGAAACTCCATAGCTATGAAGACCCCTGAGACAATTTCCAAACCCTGACAGCTGCTTCACACATGGAAGAAAGCTTCGGTGATTGAATAACAAACAGTCTTCGGAGAGGGGCGCCATACAAATCTAATAAATTGAATTGAATTGAATTGAATTCATAAGTGAACTCTCTCCACAGGTAAAATCCAGAAAATAAATATCAATAATTATAAATCAAATAACTTTTCTAATAATTGTATGAAATGTTCTTTAGTTATGGATAAGCCAGTGATGCAAAAAAATAAAAATTGTGTGGATACTTGAGTGGTAGAAAATAAAATCAATATATAGTAGTCAGCTCTCAGACTAACAAGGGAAAACAATGAAACAAAATTATTTTAAATTAATTCACCTACCTAGGTAATGGTTGCACAACTGAAATGTCAAGATTCTTTTCCTATCAATCTTACTGGGATTTATGAAGGCTTTTGAATAAGGGCTTCTGCGAATAATCTCAAGGCCCGTATGGCTATTTATAGAGAAAAGTATCTTGTCAGGTTGTAGTCCCAAACACTAAGAGCCTTCCCTATCAAAGCCAGCACTTTGAATTGGTCATATACAGTAAATAAACTGGAAGTCATGGTAGTTATGAAATGGTCAAATGGTAAAATCCCACATAATATTTGGTATTTCTTCTATTTAGCATGCTAAACCAGAATTAAGCATCTAAGAAAAATGGTATCTGAATCAATTGACAAAGAATTTCATTTACTCCACTGACCATGAAAGAAAATCATGTTCCCTAATGATTTAATTGTCTGGAATTTTTTTCAGATGTCTGCTTTATTCCAATAAGAACTTGGCACCTCATTTGCTTGTCTAAAGCTAAGTAGGGTTAGGTTTAGTAATGAGTGGAAGACCCCAAGGACATTTATTTATTTGTTTTAATTCCTGGGAAACAGGCTAGACTGGGTTATCTAAACAACATCCAGAAGAAAGCAGTGACAAACAACTTTCATACTGTTGCCAATATTTTTTTTGTTTTATGTAACCCTTCCCTGGTGCAGAGCTAAAGGGATTGGATACTGTAGCCTAGAGGATAATTCTCTGCCTTACAAGGCAAAGGTTGCAGGTTCAAGTCACATGTTTTCGGCTATGAATAAATTAACTGCCTTGAAATGGCCCTGGGTTGGGCCTAGAGGCAAAAAGGAGCAAAAATTAATAAATAAATGTAAGAATAGTGTCAGTTTTTAATCAATATTATTCAATATCAAAATAATTGTTGCTTGAAATACTGACTGATGAGTTTGCAATTCAAAATTTATTTCATTTTATTAAATCCTGTTTGTTCTAATTATGCTCATTTCACCATTGCACAGCTTTGATCTCAGTAATAAATGCTATATTTCCTTCCAGTTCACTACACTAAACCAAATTTACAAATTTCAAAAAGCTTTGAGCTGATATTCATTCAATAGCGCGTAAGTCCCAATTAAATTTGCGGGAGTTTTTTTTAAAGTGATAGTTGGGAAGATCTGTATTAGATAGGGTGAATGGAAGAGGAAGACAGCAATGACTTCAAAACAATAGCTCTTTATTTGGCAACCATTTACAACCCAGCAAAGGCTCGGTCTGACAGCCAGCCCTTTTATAGTGAGCTACTACACAGTCTAACCAATCAGCAGTCAGTATTTTTCCCTCCAGAATGGAAGAGCTGGTTTAAGCTTATGTACTTTAGTCTGAGAAGGTAATAGTCTACATACAGAAATTGAATCCTTTCTCCCTGACACATTTCAAAGACTCTGAATAATAACAATTGCATGCTTCACAGAAATGTGGAGTTTAAATCTAATAGTGTATCAGAAGTGCTTTTTATACAGTTAATTAATTAATAATACTGATGAGACTAATTAAAATTGATTAGGCTCCCATGCGTTCAGCAAAGGGTAGCCATTTGCGGCCATAGTGGAATGCTCCGGTGGAGGGGGGGTCCGCACGCACCCTTCAGCTTCCTGCGCATGCACAGAGGCCGAAGCACATGAGTGTGCCAATCCCGGTATAGCGGGAACAAGGAAATGCCAAGTAAAGCCCAGGCAACAGCAGCAGCTGGCCCGAGCTCCGACTGTGTGATTCTGAACATATCTCCGGTGCCAGTCTCACGAGCACATGCTGTTTGCACACTTCATCAGCACATGTAACGAGCCCTGCCTGGAGATAAAACAAAGAAGGGATAATGCCCTGTGCTATTTAGTTTGGCCAGTTAATCTCCATCCCGCCACCTGGCCACCACAAGAAAATCACACAGATCATATTGTGTGGTAATCAAGGAGATAACAGCCCCCAGGGGGGAGGTTGATGGGGGTGGCGGAGAGAGACACATGCATATTGGTGGCAGCGTGGAGGGTGAGGGGTGGAAGAACTCAAGTGCTCAGTTGGGAAAGTTGCCCGGGAATCAAACGGTGGGCGAAGGTCACGCCACGGCAATTTCCATGCAGGAAAAGATCTGTGAAGGAATTTTGCTCTGCTGCCTTTCCCGGGGCAATGCCGATGAAAGGTAGGCGCGATGTGGGCAGAGGTTACACTTGAACGTCCAAAGCGAGGCAGGCAAGGGAGATGATGCCACCACTGCCACCTCTTCCAGCGACAAGGATCGCAGATTCTGCCACCTTGGCTGCCTCCAAGAAGGAGATCTGAAACTTTCTAGTGACATGCTGAGTGGAGCCGGGCTGCCCCTGCCTTCTTAAACCGCCCACTTCACTCACTTTTCTCTTCAGGCATGCCTGGAAGCCTGTATTCCATTGTCAGAGCTCGGCACCCTCGGATACCGCCTTTCCAGCTACTTCTCTGCCCCGGTGGAGATCTTGACTCGGTTTTGCCGCCTGCAGGAATGCAGCTGTTGGCTCCTACTGCCTAGTGGCGGTGAGGCTAAGGGGGAAGAGGGCTCGCCCTGAGCAGAGAAAATTGCCCCTTTTTGGCCACGAGATGCCAGTCCCCCTCTCATGGAATCCCCTCCCTTCCTCAGAGGGGTGTATTGTCCTTGGTTGTAGTTATGAAACACTCCAAGGGGGTGAGCTCTTCCCCCCAGCCAAGTCGTGAGGACCTGCCTTCTCCTCCCTGCATTCCCACATAGCTGTACTCCCCTGCGCCACAGCAAGCATCTCTCGGTGTGGCAATTGGGCGGCAAAAGTCATGGCCTGAAGCACAGCACTGGAGGCCAGGCCCGGTGATGCACTGCTCTCCACCACTCCCGGACCCGGACGAATCGGCTGCAGCAGTGGAGGGTGAGGGAAACAGACAGACTGCCACTCCAAGCAACATCCTCCCTATGACACTTCTGCACAAGTAAGACCACCTCTGCCCACCCACCCCCTCGTTCTGTTCCAGACTGTGACGTCTTACCTGTGCAGAAGTGGGTGAGGAGGAGGGAGGATCTCACTTGGTGGAGGTGCGTTCTGTCTGCTTCCCTTGCCCTCCAAGCAGCAGCCGATTCATCCGGGTCTGTGCTCAGCGGAAAGCGGCACTGAGCTGGGCCTTGGCAGAGAGCGGCGCTGGGCTGGGCCTCTGGCACTGTGCTCCCGAAGGCCACGACTCACTTGGGGCAGCCACCATCGCCACTCCAAGAGATGCCTGTGGCACGGGAGAGCACAGGCCACGTGGCCGACGTTTCACCCCATCCTGCCTCCTGCCCCCCCTAATATGTTCAGTAATCACAAAAACAAGAAGCTTTGAAATAGAAGTGAGTCTTACTGATGGGTCATGAAAACATTTCCCTCCCAATAAAGATTTTTGCCTATATATCAACAGGGGGAAGACTTTACAACACTCTAATCCTGTATCAGCAAAAGAATCATAGAAGTAAAAACACACTGATTATTTCTGGATGAATGTTTCTTGATAAGCTTTTATCTCTGTATAGTAATATATTGTATTTTTCGGAGTATAGGATCCACCTTTTTTCCCTCCTAAAAGAGGGTGGAAATGTTGGTGCGTCTTATACACTGAATACAGCCATTTTTTGGCCTCCCAAAGCCATGTCACATTTCAATGAAAAATTGGATCGTTTTTTGCAAACGTTGGATGCGCAGAGGGTTTGGGAGGCCTGCAAAGTGCTCCTGGAGGCTGGGATGGACAAAAAAAATATCTTACTTACACTGGTGCATGTCATGGTTTGAAAAATACAGTACGTACAGGCAAAAGTGATTTTTCATGAATAAATATTCACTAGGAGGGCCATTTTGCACCTTTATACATATTTAAATCTATTTTGGAGGATTGGGGCACATCCCATAAAAGCAGAGGGATGCACAGAGCAAGGGAACATTCCATTCTGTGAGTGAAAGTCAACTGACATACGGTTGGATGATGCCCATCACCTTGAGAACAGCTATTTCTTTAAGCAGCCATAGCAAAGGAACACTTGGACGTCCTTGGTGATCTCTGAGCTTGGCTGCTTTCTTGCAGACATTTTATTACCCAACTAGGTAACATCATCAATTCTGGTTGGGTATTGAAATGTCTGCAAGAAAACGACCACTCTCAGAGCACACCAAGGGCCCAACCACAATCTACAAATATTTTAAATGGAGCAATTCTTACCTTCTAGAGATGAAAGCTGTCGCTCGGCTTCTAAGTATAGCTGTGAAAAAATGGGCCTTGGGACTAAATTACTGGATCGGAGAGAAGCTTCAATAGAATTATGCAACACTTCTTCAAAACGTGTTGAGTTAATTTGCCCCGCATAAGAATTTCCCATCTTCTTGAAAAATGAACAAGGGGTGGATTATAATTATTCCACCTAACCTGGAAAAGATAGAGGAAACTAGATCAACATTTGCTTTAATAAAATTTGGAAACGTGAGAGATTTCAAAGGAACTGTTTTTTCTAAAAAAAAACCAGTGAAATAACCCACTTTAAAAATTTTGCAAAAATGACACCCTGAATTATATAATTCTAGGATTATATAATTATATAATTCTATTCATGCTAGGAACTTATGATAATAGGTTTCTGTAATTCATCAGAGAGGCATTCTTAGTATTGATAAAAACAAACTATTGATCTACCTTTAGGCATTGGGGAAATCACTTCTTAAAGCAGTTTTTTTAAGCATTATATAATTATGTTGCTTACTATCTATCAAATTAAATGACTGTGTCCATTATTTCCTGGAACTCAGTAATATACATTTAATATTAAATACTGCCTCCAAACACATTTTTAGGGTAATTCACATAAAGCAACAGTAATAAGTCCATAGAGAGGGACGGCATACAAATCCAATTAATAAATAAAATAAATAAATAAATAAATAAGAAGGCAATATATTAAAATATGAAATGAACAAGAGTATACATCTAAATGACTATAAAGTTAAACAGAAAGCAAAGAGGTAACTTTGAAAAGTTTTGTTTAAAATAAATTCTTCCTTGCCACCAGAAAGGTAAAGCCATCAAATTGAGACAAATTTCTATGAGGGACAATTTCTACAGCTAGTGCCATGAAAAGGACTCTCTCTCCAATTATCACCTGCCTAGCCTGAGCTGATGGGAATAAGTGACTGATACTTTTAAACTATCACCTTAGGCATTGCATCTTCTATTGAAAGACAATATATCTTCCATGCTGAGGATCAGAATCATTCTTGCCCATCTGCACAACACAGGCAGATTTTTCAATGCACTTCACACCCATTGCCACTGACCTGGCAATGAGATCATCGGCTTAGAGCAGTGATGGCGAACCTATGACGCTGATGTTTTGAGTGACATGTTAGCATTCAGCAACACAACTCTCCTCAAAAGCACACCCTATTCCGTGGTGATTTTTGGAGGCTGCTGAAGCTATGTGAAGATGAGGTCTGCTATGCATGGCCTCTGAAAATGAATTTGTTTCACTCACGTTTTATTTTTATTTTTTTGTAATTATTTGACCTTTCTTTATATAGTATATAGCACCATACATGTGTTGGACTGTATTTAAAAAAAAATAAATGAACATATAAGAGTCTCTTGGCAATGGCATGGAAAGAAGAAAGGGAGGGAGGAAGAGGTATCCCAATGCAATTGTCAGGTATTTTCTGAATTTTTGACCCACTGAGCCCATCACTGGCTTACAAGAACCACAGCAAAGTCAGTTTCCACTGGTGGAAATCACAGCATCACCATTCTCTTCTCCTTTGGATGGTTGCCCTTCCCTCCTGAACTAAAGGCATTGTGGTACTTGCTCACCATCCCCGCCTCATTTATTTTCCAGGTGTTGTGAAAGGCATCTTTGCCAAGCTGTGAATGGACAGCCAATTTGTGGCTTACTTTTTTTTTCTTGCAATGAACAATAAGCACAATGAGGGAATAAAGAAAGTGCATGGCCATAGCTAGCTCATTCTTTAGCCAGTTGGACAAACCCTGGCCACCTTCTGCACCTTCTGCACCTTCTCATTTGTCTGGAACCCATACCACATCTCAGACATCAACACCCTTGAAAATGTCCGAAGATATTTCACCAGAAGAGCCCTTCACTCCTCCACTCGAAACAGAATATCCTACGAAAATAGACTAACAATCCTGGGCCTAGAAAGCCTAGAACTACGGCGCCTAAAACATGATTTGAGTATTGCCCACAATATCATATGCTGCAACGTCCTACCGGTCAATGACTACTTCAGCTTCAACCACAACAACACAAGAGCACGCAACAGATTCAAACTTAATACGAACCGCTCCAAACTTGACTGTAAAAAATATGATTTCAACAATCGAGTTATTGAAGCGTGGAACTCATTACCGGACTCAATTGTGTCAATCCCTAACCCCCAACATTTCTCCCTTAGACTCTCCACGATTGCCCTCTCCAGCTTCCTAAGAGGCCAGTAAGGGGCATACATAAGTGCACTGGTGTGCCTTTTGTCCCCTGTCTAATTGTCTTTCCTTTCTCTCACTTATCATATACAGTCATACATCGTCTTACGAACCTAATTGGTTCCAGGGAGAGGTTCATAAGACGAAAGGTTCGTAAGACGAAACATTGTTTCCCATAGGAAACAATGTAAAGTCAATTAATCCGTGCACCCCCCAAAAAAACCCACAAAAAAACGCTGCCGCCCGGCTGTCACCTTTTAAAACAGCCTGGGGGCTTCTCAGCGACCTCCCGAACGCCGAACGCCAAACCCGAACTTCCAGGTTCGGTGTTCGGGAGGCCGCCGAGAAGCCGCGCGGCTGTTTTAAAAGGTGACAGCCGGGCGGCGGAGCTTCCCAGCAGCCTCCGAACGCCGAACGCGGAAGTTCGGGTTTGGCGTTCGGCTTCGGGAGACGGCTGGGAAGCCGCGCGGCTGTTTTAAAAGGAGACAGCCGGGCTGGGGGGCTCCCCAGCAACCTCCCGAACCCCGAACTTTTGCCAAACTTCTGGGTTCGGGGTTCGGGAGGTTGCTGGGAAGCCCCCCAGCCCGGCTGTGATCTTTTAAAACAGCAGGGCGGCTTCCCAGCAGCTTCCCGAAGCCGAACGCCAAACCCGAACTTCCGCGTTCAGCATTCGGAGGCTGCTGGAAAACCGCGCGGCTGTTTTAAGAGGTGACAGCCGGGCTGGGAAGCTTCCCAGCAACCTCCCGAACCCCAAACCCGGAAGTTCGGCAAAAGTTCGGGGTTCGGGAGGTTGCTGGGGAGCCCCCCAGCCCGGCTGTGACCTTTTAAAACAGCCGGGCGGTTTTCCAGCCATCTCCCGAAGCCGAACGCCAAACCCGAACTTCCGCGTTCAGCATTCGGAGGCTGCTGGGAAGCCCCGCCGCCCGGCTATCACCTTTTAAAACAGCCGCACGGCTTCCCAGCAACCTCCAAACGGGTTAGAAAAATTTGCCTCTTCTTACGAACTTTTTTCGTGTTACGAACACCAAACCCGAACTTCCGCGTTCAGCATTCGGAGGCTGCTGGGAAGCCCCACCGCCCGGTTATCACCTTTTAAAACAGCCGCGCAGCGTCCCAGCAACCTCCGAACGGTTTAGAAAAAAATTGCCTCTTCTTACGAACTTTTTTCGTGTTATGAACGCCAAACCCGAACTTCCGGGTTCTGCGTTCGCAGGCTGCTGGGAAGCCCCACCGCCCGGCTGTCACCTTTTAAAACAGCCGGGGGGGCTTCCCAGCAGCCTCCCGAACGCCAAACCTGGAAGTTCGGGTTTGGCGTTCGTAACACGAAAAAAGTTCGTAAGAAGAGGCACATTTTTTCTGAACCCCGGGTTCGTATCTCGAGTTGTTCGTAAGACGAGGGGTTCGTATCTTGAGGTACCACTGTATATTCTCTTTCTTTCATATATCCTCTCCTCTAAGTTCACTTTTACCCTTATATATATTACTACATGTCTATTTTTCTTCCTATGTATTTGTGTATTGGACAAATGAATAAATAAAATAAATAAAAATAAAATAAAGATGGGGCACAGCAGCACAACAACACTATTTCTTGTTGAGGGGGGTGTCAAAGGTTTATTCTAGTGGAAGGAGCCTCCGGAAAAACTTTCAAGGCAATCTGCTTAACACAGAGGTGTTGTTCATGTGGCCTCAAGTGCATAGGATATCGTTTATTTTAAATACTGAGCCAGGGTGGTTAAGGTGCTGGACTAGAACGAAGCAGACACAGGTTCAAGTCCAGCCACAATCTTGGAGGTTCACCTCACATCAGCCGTTTTCATCCCAACCTACCTCACAGGGCTATTTTTTATAGGAAGGAAGGATTGGTACGCCACTCTGTATGCTAGAGGAAAAGCAAACCTATTTATTAGATTCATATCTCATATTCAAAAATAAAGCCTGCATAGTACTACTTCCTCTTTACACTTTTCCATAACAATCACTGGATGAGGTGGACAGAACTGAGAGAATGTGACTCCCCTCCCAGCTTTTAAGGGAGGATTAGAATTCAGAACTATGAGTTTTTTGCCTTGTACTTCATCATTATAGAGAACACCAAGTAAGCCAACAAACGTATTTCTGAAATTTATCTCTCTCTCTCTCTCTCTCAAGGCATTTGGTAACTTTTTCCCAAACATGTTTGCCAATAAAACCCATTTACCACATTCACATTCAAGTTCATAACCCATAAAATGAGATGTTGGAAGACAAGCAGGCAACCGATATGTTCAGGGCAGCCCTTAGATATGAAGAACTCATTGCATTCATTTCACCTTTTACCATTTCCAAGCTTGGAGAAGGCCTAATAAAAATAAATTCCAGACACAGTAATTATCCAACATCGTCTGCATCTACTTCAGGCCCAGGAAGCAGCCGCCACGTTAACAACAACATCAAAGCACTTGCCTGCACTTCCACAATATAAAAATTTGGGGCAACTCTTGTTTAACAGTCCAAGAGGCAGAAAGATATATGTTGGTGGCCATGAATGTGCCAGCTAAGTCATAAAATGGCACCCAGAAGTTTGGCAGGCCGATGGGCCTCGTTTTCTTGCGCTATTGAACTCTGTATCAGATTTATGTCTTTTAGGAGCTCTCAGACACAAGCGGAAGTGGGGGAGACTATTTCAAATGTCTGTGAAATTCCAAACAATGATCACAACCGACTATCTCTATTCAAAAAGCTCCAGCCAGCCAGAAGTGGGGACAAGAGAAAGACTGGTGTCCTCATAGCACTTTACTACTTGCTGCAGAACAAATGTGGGGGAATTCTATAAACTTCGGCTAAGGAGAACACAGAATATATTTCCAATTCTTAACAAGGTAGGGAGAAGAATGCCACACTAGAGTTGACCCCTGATAAAGGTGGGAGTGATGCCATGTTGAAGTATATACCAGGATGGCATTTTACAAATATGGTGATCAGCTTTTCCCAACTGTGATGATTTTTTTCAGATGATTTTAGCTGCAACCCATTCAAGCTATTAGTCTATCTCAGTGCTTCTCAAATAGTGGGATGCCCCCCCGGGGGGGCACAGAGCAATGCCAGGGGGGGTGACCCCAGTTGGTCACACCCACCCAGTTGGCCATGCCTACCCAGCTCCCCGAGGCCAACCACGACCTTGATGCAGCCCTCAATAAAATTGAGTTTGACATCCCTGCACTACATAACAAACAGCCTGTGTAACACATATAGTGTACATAGGTAAGTACTCAAAATACTTCATAGTATCAGTAAAATCTTCATTGTAGTATAGATGAGTATCAATTCTCCCATGTTGCAAATGAGGTTTATAAAAGTTAAGGCTGAAGGCTGCTTGCCTATGGACACTTAACTAGTCTGTGGCTGATTTCTATCAGGAACTTCCTATTTTATATTCTGTGGCTGCATTCACTCATTGTGTTAATCCATAGTATTATTTATTCACTTTGGAGCTAGAATATTATGTTTGCAAGGCATGTCTTTTGCGCTTTACTTGTCAATTGAGCTTTATATGGTGATCTAAATCAACCCCAGTTCACTACCATTCTCATCATAGCAAACATGTTTAGACAAAAACTGTTCAATTGTTAAATGTTAAGTTAATTATTTGATTCAGCAGTGCAATTATAGCAGGAGGCAGGAATAAACGTACAGTATTAGGCTTTAGGATGCCTCTCAATATTTGTGGGAGAGATCAGTAAATCATATATTGTAGTACTCCATGCCTCTACTGTATTTGCTGCTCTATATGGAGATGAATCAGTAAACATCAACTTGGGCTACAGAGAGAAACAAAATACAAAGTGGTGACAACAGTCTACTATACTACACTGTTAACAATGAAAATCCTGTTTCCATTAAACAACCTAGAAATTAAAGACACTCCAAATTTGAGCTTTACAAAGCTCAGAAGAACCACTATGTTGGAGACACTTGCAGATTAAAAGACATTTTGACCAAATGAAATGTCACCAAACATTATGTGGTATTCTGATGGAAAGCTTCAGTAGGAAAAAATTCCTATTTGCTTTCCTTTGCAGAAAGGACAGGGGGAAAACCGCCAAAAACATTTTTTCAACAGTATCCCATTCTAGGACTAAATTTTCAGTAAGAAGCATTGCTGAACTAGGTTGATCCATTAATTTTGATAAAAAATGAGCACTGACATTCTAATATTAGCCTTTATTCTTTACTTTATCCCTTCAACCCTAGAGAACAATTTTCAAATCATTTGGCCATTAAGTAGTGAAACACCACTGTGGCCCACAGTGTAATATACGATGTGGCAATAAATACATTAGACAGAAGAATTACATCCTGTGAGGGCCTTGTCTTTCCACACCTACAGGAAACAATGTATTTTAATGCAGATTTATAGGTTTTTCTTACAGGATCTCATAAAAGCTGCAGGTGCAACTTCAATTACTATGGTTTGTTGTTCATGAGTCAATAACATCTACTAAATCCAGATTTACAAACTGGATTTTCTATCCTGGATATTATTTTGACCTTCTCCATCTCCCTGTGCAGATTTTATTAGATTAACCACTTCTGATTTAAATAGATATAACCTCAAACTATGTTTAAAAGTCTCAGCGCACTTTAAAGACTATGAAGTAGTTATGGAAATCCTAAGCAGAGTAGGAAACAATAGCCAATAAAGACAATGAGGAAATAACTGAAGTCATAAACTTTAAACCCATTTTAGAAAATGAAAAATGCTTTGGCTCTCTGAGACATAACCACTGTGTACTAACGAAAGGACTGCAGTCCATCCGAATTTAAACCCAAAGTTGTTTTCATAAGCAGATCTTATTAAGCTTCTTTTTTTCCTTCACTGCAAATAAATGCACAGCTGGTGCCTTAAAGCGCCGGTCGAAATTGCCCCCGGAGCCGGGGAAATTTCCCCGGGGGAAAACCGGAAGTTTGGCTTCTGGCAGTGTGCCAGGTTTGTTTAGGGTAGGGGGGGTGGTCCCTTGCCCCCTGGTTTACCCAATTGGCCTTCTTAGGCCCTAGCCCCCTCGGTGGCTTCGGACAGAGGTTTCCAGGCCGTTATGGGCCCACTGTCATGTTCCTAAGGGGGTGGGGGGTACTCCCCCCCATCCTGATTTGGTAGCTTTATTAAGCGATATTACAGGCATTTTAACTGTTTTCTGGAAGGTTTAGTCAGGGTCTAGAGCCTTTCCTCCTCTGTTTTTGTGCCGACTTGACCATGCCGTGATCAGCCTGGGTGGGTTGGGGTAGGGCGCTGGAGTAGCAGGCCCCCTTTTTAGCAGTTGGCCCCCTTCAGGGGGTCAATGCCATGTAAAAAAGGCCTACAGCCCTCCCCCAGTTAGACTTTAGGGCTTTGGGGCCTTCAAGCCTACAGCCCTCTTGCTGATTAGCTCCTTGGGCAGTTAGTGATTATTCCTTATTATTTACGGATTATTCTCATCAATCCTTTCATATATTATAAACTGGAATTTTATTTTGTGTAATCCATGCATTTTGATTCATGGATTAGTGAATAGCAATGAATGGTGAGAATGCTCTGACCGGGTCCCTCCCCTTAGGGCAGAGGCCTACATCTTATTCAAGCTGGTTTGCTGTTGAGCATTTAACAAACCACGAAGCTCATGCTTTCACCCGACTGGCCCAGGGGTCTTTGATTTATTTTATCGTGAATTAATCACACTGATAGTGGGAATTCTATTTCCCCTTTTACGCTGACCTATTGTTATTATTAGCTAGGATCTATTTCCTTTTCCATGTATACATGGATAAATTGGGACTTCAAGACTGTTATTACAGTCATCTGTAAAGGATCCAAGGTTTTTTATAACTAGGCCTCTTGTCTTGATTTTAAGGTCAGAGGCCTACATTAACTGTTCTGTTGGCTGCAAGTCATCTGTTTCACAGTCAAAGGATAAGATTTGTCCTGGTTATTTTACTAGGCATAACTTTATTTGATAAGATCAAGGTTTTCCCACTTAAAAAGAAAGCTGGATTAATTAAATAATGGGTTTAGTTAGTCAATTATTATCAACTCGTGGTACTGGGGGCGTATATAGGTAGCCTATATATGCGTAGCTGGGCGTAGGGGTACGTTCACTAGTGCATTGTTTATTACATGCACAAGCACATACAAGCCGCACAATGCATAATAATTATTAATTATGCTTCTGAGGACAACTCGGTTCTGTTTATGGACATATGCGTACATTTACGTACATGTATGGTCATAGGCACATATGGGTATGGCACAGAATCAACGAGATGGAATGGAGCTTGTCCACCTTTCTGGCCTATACTTACAATCAAGGTATAGCAACTGATCTATGCCTACCTAGAGGAACTGATAAGCCTTGACAGGCAATCTATGGCTTCAGTGGCAACATATCCACATATGGGCCACTGCACAATGTGGGAACAATTTAGTGTTTCTCATACTTAAGTCTTTAGACGAGAGCTTCCACCTGGGCATTACTTATAAGGTACCGGGCCTCATGGCCATCGCAGGGGTCCAGATCATTAACCTCTCCCCGGGGGGAAGGGCATTGATCTTTCAATTACTCATTTCGATAATGAGAATGTACCTGTTTATTGCATGGGAGGAGCAATTATGGAGGACATTTCGTCTGTGAGTGCTACCATTCTGAAGGGATCCACAGTTACCAGGGTACAATCAGAGCATTCATTGATTTGGGTACTGATCACAATTGTTTTCTGAGTTTTTCTGCAGCATCGCTGGTCTTTCCCATCACCCTTTCCATCTGGCCGCTACCACTGGTCAGTGAATATGGAGACAGGACTATTGAGGAGAGGACTGAAGTCACTCTGCTTTGTGGGTAAGACACAGCATGATGGTCAGGTGAGGATTCAGGACGGACGGTCCTTTGCTACTGTTTTGCCCTGAGTACCCATTATTTGGTAACGTTCCAGGTAACATAGCTGTAAGATGTTTGGCGTGCACCCACGCCATACAATGTGTTTTATAATTCAGGCCAACCAGGAATTATGGGCGGGTCGCATATCTGAAGACCTGTGGTGTAGAAGTCATACTTCCAACTTGTTAAGCAATGTCACAAGTCCCATCCTGGCGAGGATGGCTGGCTGAGATGAGCAGAGCAGCTCAAAACATATTCTTTGGGCCATCTTCCTGAAAGGCACCGAGGAGCGCAATGCTACTGCTGTCCCAGTTTATGCTGGCTTGTGTCCAACAGTTCCGGTTTTCACCGGCTGAAGGCAATGGGGGGAAATTACCCAACCAGGTATCTCCTCGCAGGCCTTTCTGTTAATGTTTTGGAGGTGTATCAGTCACTCCACTGTTTTTTCTGATAGGGCTTTAGGCGGTGTAATGGTACACCCAGTAGATGTTACGTAGTACAGCAGGCTTTTCCCCAATTCTCTGGCAGAATAACGGGAGTGCGGTATTGAAGTCACATACCTCGGGGAAGCTAATGGGGAACCGTGCCCCCCCCTGCTAGTTAGCTAGCGAGAAATTCAAAGGTAAAATGGTGGGAGGGGTGTATCATGTTACCTAAAGAGTAACAGATGCCCGGAACCTCTCCCAGCGAATGTGGGCTATAAGTCCACTGAAACTGAATTTAAACATGCTGGGGATAAAAACTTTATCCACACTAAGAGGACATAGAGGGATAGCATAGGGGCAGACTGAAAGGACCATAGTTCTTTTTCTGCCATAAATCTTCAGGTTTGTACCCCAGGACATTTCCTTCAAACCATTTAACTTAAATGATATTTACCCCCCCCCTTTTTTTTATACCATTATGCGGTTATGGGTCCATTAGAGCGGAGCCTGCTAATGCTGTCCGACACCGACAGACTAACCAACTCAGAGGTTTTCCCTTAGGTTCAGGGGGATTATATGGTGGAGGATATTTTGCCATATATGGCAAAGGCTTATAGTTACTCCCAGTACAGCCGGGGAGCGGTAGCTCTCAGCAGGCCATCCAGATTGTTCAACATAGTTTACGGGGTATATTCCTCTCTAGGGTTACGTATTCCCATAGATGGTCTTGCCACACTGATCGAGGTTTTAGCTAACACTAGGCGGGTACAAAGACGGCTTGGCCTATCCTATAAAGTTTAATTTCCCTTCACCCTTGCAATCCTTTGGGTTCGAATGCTAACGTAGGGGGCGGGAGGCATCATGGTTTAGCAGATGATCACCCACCCATTTATAGGGATCTGAAGTAGCAGAACTGAAAGGTTTTTTATATACCATTTCTGGGCTTTGCCTCCCTTGGCATTTCGGCACCTGCGCTGGATGCCTTTAACGGGTCAGTCATTAATATAAGTAATGGTCAACAACTGAACTTATCTGGCCATACTGTAGACCTGGACTCCCTGGCTTCATTACGTAAGGATCCGGAACTGATACTGAGAGGGGAAGTCGCTCTTAGCCTTCCTCCTTTTAAATAGGAGTTTTTGACACTGTGGAAGGGGTAATAATAGCCATTAAGGTCATTAGTTTTCTTAGCTGGGCTCTTCACAGGCCCTGGGCACCAACCGGTGGGGGGCCCTGTACAGGCCTGAAGGGCTCCAGCTGAACATGGGTTTTTATTATGCTGTAATACCTTCGGCAAAGTTGGGCAATAGTCTGGCTGTGCATCCAGGGTGCCCCCCCCACACACACACATACATGAGCTAACCTATCCTTCTGTTTAGGTTGCTGGCTGGGAGAAGCCCCATCAAGTTCCGAATGGGGCTGGGATCGCAGCGGTACAGGGCAGGTGGACAGGGTCCCTCCGGCTGGCCTGAGATGCTGCGATTGAGGGCTTCTTCTAACCCCTGTATGGGGCAGTTATCACCTTCGGTGCCTCCCAGTTTGCTGACGTAGTAGTCAGCACTGTCTGTTTTGGCAGGGGCCGGAAGCGACTGGTTGTGTCCCGAAGACCGGAAGGTCTTGTCTGTTTTTTCCCATGTATGGGTCTTGCCAAGGTGGCAATGACCCAGGACTGTTCTGGGGGCTTGGCAGTGGCTATCAAGCCTGGGACCTGTGTCCAACTCTGTGTCCCAAGCATATGTGCTTGGACTGTACCTCCTGTATAGCATTAGGCTATCTAGTATCCCCTAGAACTGTAGTACGGCTGTAAACTGGTTACGACAGTCGGGTTGACTTTAGATGGGATGGGGATAGCGGCTATGGCATGCAGAGAACAGGTTTCTTTCTGCCCGTGACTCTACAGAAAACAAAATTTAGCAAGGCAATGGGCGACACCTAGATCAGATCAATAGGCCCAGGTCCTCCTGAGCTGACGCCATTCTCACTTTAGGAGGGGAATGCCATTTTCTCTTTGGACCTGCAGAGGTCCCTGCAGGAGCTGGTGCAGGATGAGGGGTGAGTCGGGGGGCCAAGATTGAGATCTGACCCCCACTCCGTGGCAGGTTAGGGGTGGAAATGGGCAGTAGGAGCAACTGCGCGTTCTCCTTTTGGGCATCTTTTCAAGATGATGGGCCAACTCTCCCCATGAACTATAGGTTGGTGCAACTTTGGGGATTGGAGAGGGGATGCCCATGGGACTCACCTTATCCAATTTCCCTTGGGGTTTGGAGGGTGAGCTCCTCCCACAAGCTTATGGGCGTGGCTCGGATCCAGGTGAAGGTGGCTATCTTCACCTGGATCAGCAAGGAATTATGCCCAATAGTTTCTTATGAATGTTTTGACAGGTAAATTCCGCCCCATTAGTTGTTGGCCTCTGCAGGTCCTTTGTTTACAGTTATAATGTTTGAGTTACATTATTTAAATTGACGTTATTTAAATTTATGCTAATTTAATAAAGTGACCCATTATTAAATTCCAGCTATTGTCTCAGCGTCGTTACTCCACTTCTGGGGCAAAAGATTAATCCATCTCTATATTAATCAGTAGTCTTTCTAAACTGGTGCCTTTCCAGATGTATCAGAGGACAATTCCCATCACCCCTAAATGAGCACTGCTGTCTAAAATCATGACAGAGAACCATCTGGAAAGGAAGGACTTAAGGAAGTTATAAAACACATATTTGTATACACAGGAGAAGAGGTGGATTTAACTCTTTCAATGACATTTACAATACATCACTGTCTCCTGACAAGATTTAGTATCACTTTGAAAAGTGTCCAGCCTGCTTTTGGGAAAAAAACCCAGGTTAATTTAAAGTGTGTCATGTTCAAAGTTTGTCCATAGAATCTAATGCAACCAAAGTGTACTTAGCTTTAATTTAGCTTTAACAGCAATTTGGATTTAAGTTTAAATACAAGTCTTTTGGGGAGAACTTTTGAACCATTCTCCAACAGAAACCCCTGTTATTTTTCTAGATCTATACTGTCAAAAAGCAATCAATAATATCACACATGCAAGGTTTAGTGATCTCTCAAGCAGCATTTCCAATTCCTTTCTCCTGTATGATGGTGCTTTTCTGCACTAAAAGATACAAAAGCATAGTGATTTTACCTCTGAGCTATCAGGTTTCTTTATGCAGGCTTCAGCATGCCTTCAAATATTGCTTTCCCACAGTCTATGTAAACCCTGATGGAGGGGTTTTAGGTCCCTCTCAATCTGAATCTCTTAAACTGACTTTAAAAAAGTGAGAGAATGCCAATGATCTGCCTTACAGGAATATTGCAAGTATGTACTTTATACCCAGGAACGCACTATAGTAATTATAATTGTGCAAACCATTTTAGAATGAGCCCCATCAGAATTGTCTTCAATTCATAAACAAGGTTGAACAGGATGGGAAGGGGGAATTATAATCCTACATTTATTTATCCATGAGTAAATTTTGTTGAACTCAAATCAGCTAAAACCAAGTAAGAGACATTACAATTAAACAAATTTTACATCTCACACTAAGTAGTATGGTGGTTTACTGTATGGTTTGTTTAATAAAGCCACAATTAGTTGGGTTAACATAAAATGCAAAGTAATAGATCAAATAAACCATGTTATAGCGTAACATATTGCATTAACTAGAAAAAGATGACATCAAAAAAACCTATCAATATAAGCTAGCCAGCTATATTCATAAAGTATATGTTATTAATACTTAAAATTACAATAAGCTATGACATTGTTTTAAATACCGAAATTTCAAATGAAGGCATTTTTAATTACCTTGTTGAGTTTCTAAATTCTTGGGGCAAAATAAACTGACTTACAATTACTTATCTGTTAATATTTAGATTAGAACCATAATGTACTTATGAGAAGCAAAATTTAAATGTAGTCGCGGCAAACAGAACTGTTTAGAATTTAAAAACCCCGATCAAATAAAAATTATTAAAATATGATGTTATAAATAAAATGTAACATTCATAAGATGTTTCATTTGGTATATCACAGACTTTGTCACATTTAGGGGATTTGGGGTCTTTTTCTCCTTACATTTAACTAATCTTTTATACAAACAAAAAATAATTCAAAATGAGAGACATGCTGATATTAACTTAATTTGTACTCGTAGGCTGCCTTTATTACTTATATTTTTAGCACAGAACAAGTGTGCTGAAGAACCAACTGGCACATAATCTTCTACATAAAATGAATTTGACCTAAGTGCATTAGCTTGTCTGTTGAATTTTTCACACATATACTCAAAGAGCCCATGGAAAATATAAAAATATCAGTTTGAAATTACCTATCACAATTTCCCATGAACACACATTTTACATGGGAATTGTAATTCTGTGGTTCCAAAGAGCAAAGAGGCTTTAATTTTGAGAAATAATATATGTGAAGGGGCCTGAAAAGTAAACTTAATTCTGTAAGGGAGACATATTATTAAATCGGACTGTGCCCTGTAAGCAAAAAGATAAATTATTAACTGAAAATATAAATGATCAGAACCACAGAGGTATAAACTGTGCAAATTTCTCCTGAAAGTAGAGTTTTAAATGGTGGGGGTGGGGTGGGGGAAAACATGTCTGCAGACAAATTCAATATTATTTAATACAGACAACCTGCATATAAAACAAAAGACAAAGAGATGTGTGGGGAGGTTCTGGAGAAAAAAATATTCCATAATTATATTTCATCTGTTTTTAACTGGTTCTAAACCACAAAATCACAGAATGAAAGAAAAGGCTGAGGGTTTTTTTTAAGTAAAAACTTAACTTTTTCAGTAAAATGGACTGCCCTGTGACTTAAAATATTGTGTTTTTTTCTTACAATACATAGCCAAGAATGATACACTAAAGTTTCTGTGAGTAATTGTGAAATGAATACTGTTAATAAGAGATCTTTGAAATAAATTGTTGGAGAACCAAATAATATGTTGCTTCTTCTGCCAGCATAACAATGCCTGCGCATTTTGAACTATTCTAGTCCTTTTAAAGTCAATATTGGGGAAAATACCTCCCGATCCATTTGTAGGTCACTAGAAAATTTCCAGTACACTTCCTATAACCTGCTGATAGCTGAATGCCTTGCAAAGTTCAATGGGCTGGACAGACTTCAGTCTTTTCCTTCCAAATACTGTATTTACTTTCTCAAACTGAGATCATGCTTAAAACTTCTAAATAGAGATTGCTACATAATAATGAACATGCACACTAAAAAAAAAGGGCCTGCAGGCAGTTTAGTGAAGATTAATAGTAATGACCATAACTTGATTTAGTCTGCTGCTGGGCCTCATAACTTTGTTCTTTGCTAGATCTGAAAATACTAGTGGCAGCTGATAAACCACTAACGGGTTTGTCTTGCACAGAGCAAAGATCTACTATACCTTGTAGAGGCGAAGCTTCCGATTTACCCCTTGCAAGTCAATCCTGTGCTTGTAATCATCCCAAGCAAGCATAGCCTTGCCAGTTAGCCTTTGGGAAAGGTGGCTAATCCCAGCTGCTGCGGTTGCTGCGCTCCGTGCCAACATTAGCTTCACAGAGTTTGTCTTTCTTTGATTCAGAGCTGTCAGCATGACTGAGTAAGCCTCTGGAAACAGCAAGTGTTGGTCAGGTCACCCTGACACAAAACATTCTTCTGTGACAGCACAACAGAGGAAGGATTCAGTTATCTCTGTTTGCAACGGAAACAAAATAAGGCCTGCGCCACAACTCTGTAATTTGGTCTCAAATAATTTTGGTGTAAGACGGGCTGGATAATAAAGAGCAATGTCCCTCCTCCGTACAGACATGCTTCCTTACCTCAGCTTAATTCTTATTAACACTGAAGTGTTGTACTGGGTCATCTTGTTCCTAGTCAGATGCTTACCAGATTGTCAGTCCAAATCACAGTTAATATCAACCACTCCCAGATCCCTACACTCTTCTGGATGGAAGAAGGCTAGGCTTTGCAATCTATGGATTTTGCTGAAGGTCTCCCTTAGCTGAAAATCGTGCGTGTTTTAAACAACTCTCTTTGACGACAGAGAAGGATAAAAGGGAGGCAAACGAAACAGAATAGAGCAAAGTGGAAGAGCCTGCTATTTGGTCCTTGAATGGCACGTTTGGGGCTGCCCACCAAAAAGCAAGCCTAGCCTTTTATGTTAATTAATTAAAAATTCTCATAGAATTGGAAGAGGGCCTTGGGCCTTTGAAGTCAATTTCCAGTTTAGCACAGGAATCCATGTAAAGACTTCCCAGAGAAGAGCAATTCATCCCCTCCACAGAGAGTGACCGCACCACTTCCTTTGGGTGATGTTCAGTGATGGGCTCCTATGGGAACAGTCAGGAAAGCAGTTCCGGTAGCAAAATTTGGAGCTCCACCCCAGAGCACCCAATTTGCACCGAAAGATGTTGAAACAAAATGCATAAGCCACGGCCACAGTGTGGTAGTAAAAATTTTGGTAGCCCATCACTGGTGATGTTCCTATATATTTGTTTTATCTTATCAGAAAAAAAATTATAAACCAGCAGCGATTTAGGAGAGCTCTGGCAAAAATTGACTTCAGGGAATCCCCACCCATCCCTATATAAATCAAGTTGAGATTTTGGGGTCGAAGAGGTCTTGAAATCCATCCATTGTAAGATTTAGAAATTTAAAGCATATGGTAGTACAGTGGTACCTCTACTTAAGAACCTAATTCATTCTGTGACCAGGTTCTTAAGTAGAAAAGTTTGTAAGTAGAAGCATATTTCCCGTAGGAATCAATGTAAAAGCAAATAATGCGTGCAAACCCATTAGGAAAGAAATAAAAGCTCGTAATTTGAGTGGGAGGAAGAAGAGGAAGAGGACAGTTGCTACCGAAGGAAGAAGGTGAGGTGAGGGGAATCAAAAAAATCCAAAGGCTTAAAAAAAATAAAGGATTTAAGGCGCTATACAGCAAATTATGAGGCTAACAGAACAGATTATGCCATACAGGTAGACCAATTCCAAGTTATGATGAACCTCCTCCAAAAGGTACTTACAACCTGGATTTAGAGTTCCAACAACCCTCTCCCCCAGGATCATACTATCACATTTTGGTTACTCAGTAATCAGCCTATATTTATGACTGTTGTAGCATCCCTCAGTCACATTATTGTGATTTATGACTTTTTTTGTGTACTGAAAACTGGTGTTTACTTCTGGCTTTCAGCCAAAAGAAAAAAAGCCCATTATGAACAATGGGTTTGCTTCATTACCCCCATGTTTGCTTAATGTCTGTCACAAAAAAGAAATGATAAAAGCAAGTCAGTCGCAGGATAGCTCCGTTAACAACCAGCATGATTTAACAATTGTAATTCCAGGTTCAATTACAGCTGCTTGGTACAAAAACAAGGCCAGTCAGCCCAGCCTGTCAAGGTTGATACCCTTCCACTGCCAGACCCATCCAGGTCTGTGTGGTTTGTATTAACAGGAAGAGCAAGAGGGAATTATAAGCGTGGAAACACACACCACCAATTTTGTCCAGTCTAACCTCATGTCTATAGCCAGTATTGGGTTGCTACTGGTATGAATAAGGATGGCGCACCAGTAGCAAAAGTTGCACTGCGCACGCAGCTTCTGTTCTCCTGGGTGCATGGGCGTCCCAGCATGTTTTTGCTTCTGCACATGCCCAGGAAGGAAAATGTTGCAAGGGGACACGCATGCAAGAGAGATTTCAGCTGGGGGTTTTTGGCTTCTGTGCATGTGCGGAAGCAAAGCCGTCAAAACCTCATGCATGTGCACATCCCATTGCAACATTTTGCTTTCTGTGCATGCACAGAAGCAAAAACATGATGCACATGAAGAAAATTATTAGCGGTGGTAGTGGCGGTAATGGGAATCTCCACCATACATCAAATGATTATATGGATTATATGGATTACATCCATATGAACCAAACATAATAATAAATCACCAAAAATGTCTTGCTTTGACTTCAGTCTAAAACAGTGTTTCTCAACCTTGGCGGTTTGAAGATGTGTGGACTTCCACTCCCAGAATTCCCCAGGTCTTCAAACCGCCAAGGTTGAGAAACATTGGTCTAAAATCATTACAATCAATATCTGCCAGTCTGAACTTTCATTTTCTATTCATTCAACCTTCCTTTCCCTTCTTCTCCTCCTCCCCCTTATACTTTCTTTAACTTTCTCTCCCCCTTCCTTCTCCAACCTCTGCACCCTCTATCTCCTCAATTCCTTCAATCAAATGTTAGCCAATAGTTTTTCCACATCTGAATTATAACTATACTGTACATACTGTAGTTATAAGATATAATGATGAATGATTATAAGTGCACTTTCTCTCTTTCTCACTTTAGTGGCCTATTCACCACTAGGAACTCATCTTTATAGCTAGTCTGTCTCTTCTAGCACAGTGGTTCACAACCTGGGGGTTGGGACCCCTTTGGGGATCGAACGACCATTTCACAAGGGTTGCCTAAGACCATGGGAAAAGACAAATTTCCCATGATGTTAGAAACTAAGCTTCTATTCTGGCACTTTGGAACATATTTTTACAATCTGACCAATCAAGGTTTTTACAGTGGGGGTGTCCCCCTGACCTTCCTGCCAATCAGCTTAAAGCTCTGTTGGGAGAATTGGAGCTAGACTTATGGATGGGCATCACCACAACATGAGGAACTGTATTAAGGGGCTGCGACATTAAAAAGATATGTACTTTGACCGGAATTTCATATTATATTTCAATACTTTTATTGTACATTAGGAATTTGAAATTTCATAGTGAAGCTCAAAGATTAAGAAGCTCAAGAGAGTAAGTGAAAAATTTACCAGTGAAAATAGATATAGATACCAGCATATATAGTTTGGATTCAAAAATCATGTTTTCTATATAATTTAAATTAATGAGACTGCAGAAGAGCTAACCATGGAACTAAAAGAAAGAAGACTGAAGACTAATAAAAGAGGGAGATCAAAGCTCACTATAAAGGTTACTAATAACCTTTCAAGCAATGGGAATCTGCCCCGCCTATAACTCTCTGCCAACCAACCACTCCATTTCAGTTAGGATCGCATACTAGAGTAGTTAAAGTAACTTAAACAGAGGTGGGTTCCTGCCAGTTTGGACCGGTTCTATAGAAACAGTAGTGGAAATTTCCCGCTGGTTGCCAAACCGGCAATGATGGCTGGCTGGACACACCCCTGAACCAGCTCTCTAGGCGGCACCTATGGCACCATCTTGTTTTTGCTTCTGAGCATGGGCAGAAGCTGTTTTTTTGCTTCTGTGCGTATGCTTCTGTGCATGTGGCTGCGGCTGCATGGCCATGTGGCCTAGCCGCATGCGCATCCATGCAGTACTGGAGGAAGCGAACCAGCAGTGAGATAAATCAGAACCCACTTCTGAATTTAAAGTACAGTGGTACCTCGTGATACGAACCCCTTGTGATACAAACATCTCGAGATACGAACCTGGGGTTCGGAAATTTTTTGTCTCTTGTTATGAACTTTTTACGGCTTATGAACCCACCGCAGATCGCAAAATGGTGCTCCGCTGGGCGCCGTCACCTGGCTGTCACCTTTTAAAACAGCTGGGGGGCTTCTTGGCATTCTCCCAAACCCAAACTTTTCGGGTTCGGGAGGCCGCCGAGAAGCGCCGCCGCCCAGCTGTCACCTTCTGAAACAACCAGGGGGCTTCTCGGCATTCTCCCGAATGCCAAACCCGGAGGTTCGGCAAAAGTTCGGGTTCGGGTTCTGGAGGCCGCCGAGAAGCCCCCCGGCTGTTTCAGAAGGTGACAGCCGGGCGGCGGCGCTTCTTGGCCTTGTGAACCCGAACCCGAAAAGTTCGGGTTCAGGTTCAGGAGAACGCCGAGAAGCCCCCTGGCTGTTTTAAAAGGTGACAGCTAGGCGGCGGCACCCAGCGGAGCGCCATTTTGCGATTTTTTTCCCCTTGCACGCATTAATCACTTTTACATTGTTTCCTATGGGAAACATTGTTTCATCTTACGAACTTTTCGCCTTACGAACCACCTTCCGGAACCAATTAAGTTCGTAAGACGAGGTATTACTGTATCTATTAAAGCTTACTGTAGAAATGCCTGACTCTAGTGGCAACTGCGCAATCAAGGAAAAAGAGACTTGGAAGATAATAATGTAGGCTATGGCATATGTCTACAAAATATAAGTATTGTTTGTTTGTTCAATCCACTATTCAAATTCTCAGCAGAACATTTGAGTACTAATTTTAAAAACATATACAAGGTCACTTTGACCGAGGAATAAGAAAAAAAATGCAATTTGGTAGCTGATCAGGATGAATCATACTTAAGAAGCTCTCTCTTTTCCAATAGCATGCAACATTAATTAGGCAGATTATTTAACAAATAAAGTGGGTGTTTGCCAGGAAAACAGAGCATGCCTTCTTGAGAAAACATATTGGATGAATCAGGCCAAGGCCAAGGCCTGGATTAAATTCAAACTTCTGGTGATTACAGGGACCCACCCAGGCTTGGCAACAATGTGAATGTGGTTTGCTATAGCCAGAATGATTTTCCCAATTTTCCCACTTAGCTTCCAACTCTAGAGTTCTCTGTGGTACCCATCCATGTATGAACAGCCAGACATACTTAACTTCTGACCCTTGATAAAGTTGGGTGTTGAGTGAAATTAACACCTGGCAACTTCAAATATCAACCAACAAATGCTCTACCCTCCACATCGGCAAAAAGAATCCAAACCACACATACAAACTGAATAAACAATCTCTCACTGCCAACCCACACTCAGTAAAAGACCTTGGAATACTAATATCGAATGACCTAAGTGCTAAAGCCCACTGCAACAATATCGCCAAAAAGGCTTCTAGAGTTGTTAACCTGATCCTACACAGCTTCTTCTCAGGCAATCTCACATTACACACAAGAGCCTACAAAACTTTTGCCAGACCCATCCTAGACTACTGCTCATCTGTCTGGAACCCATGCCACATCTCAGACATCAACACCCTTGAAAATGTCCAAAGATATTTCACCAGAAGAGCCCTTCACTCCTCCACTCGAAACAGAATATCCTACGAAAATAGACTAACAATCCTGGGCCTAGGAAGCCAAGAACTATGGCGCCTAAAACACGATTTGAGTATTGCCCACAAGATCATATGCTGCTACTTCAGCTTCAACCGCAACAACACAAGAGCACGCAACAGATTCAAACTTAATACGAACCGCTCCAAACTTGACTGTAAAAAATATGACTTCAACAATCGAGTTATCAAAGCGTGGAACTCATTGCTGGACTCAATTGTGTCAACCCCTAACCCCCAACATTTCTCCCTTAGACTCTCCACGATTGACCTCTCCAGGTTCCTAAGAGGCCAGTACGGGGCGTACATAAGTGCACTGGTATGCCTTTCGTCCCCTGTCCAATTGTCTTTCCTTTCTCTCACTTATCATATATATTTTCTTTCTTTCATATATCCTCTCCTCTAAGTTCACTTTACCCTTACATATATTACTACATGTCTATTTTTCTTCCTATGTATTTGTGTATTGGACAAATGAATAAATAAATAAAAATAAATAAAAATTAATGGAAGTGATTACCACACCATCACTATTGGGTGTCTAGTTTGGAAAGTCCGGTGGGAGAATGGAGACCAAGAACAGAAATGGGACTTATTCTCCCCATCCAGGGATGGATTGCTACCAGTGCAGTAGGTGACTGCACACCAATAGTGGCTGCCACATTGCACAATTTGCGTGTGACCTCTTTGGTGCCAGTTCTTCAGGCGCCGCCATCTTTTTTCTTTTCTTTTTTCTTTTGTATTTTTTGCTTCCTACACGTGCGCAGAAGCAAACTCTCCTGAGAGGATGCTCTTGCGCATGGGAGTTTGGTGGTCTTTTGCTTCTACACATGCACAGAAACAAAAAATTCACCGAAATCGTGAGCATCTCCTTGCAAGATTTTGGTGCATTTTTGCTTCCTGCACATGTGTGGAAGCAAAATCATGCTGGGATGCGCACATGCGCACATGCATAACACATGCATGTGCATCAGAATCCCCATGCTGCACACACCGCATATCAGTAGCAGGAGATAGGAGCAATCCGCCCCGATCCACACATATATTCATTACTGAACCATTTACTTGAAAAAAAGATGCTCACTTTTAAATTGAACAGTGTTATAAGACACTATAGTGAAAGTCTAATGTCACATGTAGGAATAAGATTAAATGATGCTCTCCAAATTGGACTTCAGTCATTTCTAGCTAGCTGTTTTTTTCCTACTCAAATCCCCTCTTTTCCTTTGCTTTAGGATATAAAATACATTCCACAGTGCTTGCCTCAAATCCAAGAGTTTTAAGATTGACAGGATTTTTCTGATATCTGATCTTCTTTTTTCCCACCTGGTGTAAAATGTCTCACAGTTCATCTCAAGATAAAACCAGATGGCTTTTGCTAATGAAAACACTGCCCCATAATAGCACTACTAGCACTAATATGCACCAAAGATAAATTCCTTGTGTGTCCAATCACACATGGCCAATAAAGAATTCTATTCTATTCTATTCTAGTTTTGATCACATAACCATGGGGATGCTGCAGTGGTTGTAATTATAAAAATGGTCATAAGTCACTTTTTTCAGTGCTGTTGTAACTTCAAACTCTCACTAAATGAATTATTGTAAGTTGAGCTATGGGTTGCTCTCGGTTTGGACTGGTTCTTAGAACCGGTAGCACTGGTGGCGGGAGGCTCTGCCCATGTGCAGAAACATCACGCATGTGTACAAGCGCACGTGCAAACCGGTAGCAAAATCATTTACAACCCATCACTGTCTACCTGTAATGTAATTTGCAAAAAGTTCTGGATTCAGTCACACATTTCTTAAAATTAAGAACTATCTGGAGAGATGGCTGACCAAAAAAAGGAGAGAAAAGGTAAGATCAAAAATAGAAAACCCTCAAAACTACTTTGAGCCTATCAATATTCCAACTTGCCTTAGTACCATATAAGGTCATTCTTAAAATTGTATCAGAGGAAATGATCCTGAAAGCAATTTAGGTGCCTATATCCTTTCTCTCACACACCCTTTCCCTCTCTCTGTTTATTCCTCCCTTGGGGGAAAAAATCCTTTATTTGCTTTTCTGTTCTTGCTTCTGTGTAACATGAACTCCTTCGCACATGGTAAAGTTCAGCCTAATTGATTTGTCCACAAGATACCATCTTGAGGGGAAACAAGACACAGAATAGTGTGTTAACATTTTTCCTGTTTCTTTTTTTCTTTTTGCCCATTGTTTTGTGGATTCTGCATATGCCATAAGCTCATCCTTCACTTTGTGAACCTTACATACCAATAGTCCAAATAGAGATCTACATAGATTTTTTTTTTTAAGGATTAATTGTTGTGTTGTTGTGGTGAATAATAAGGCTAGAAACCGAAAGGCTTATGCTCCGTTAGATTTTATCTCCATATTTTACCCTTCAAACTGTCTGAGATATTTCAGCATCAGCAGAAAAAAAAAATCCCACAAGCAACTCAGCTAAAGAGCAGAAGTATAACTAGAAGTACGAACATACCAATAATAAAAGAATTAACTTGATCTGCTCTTCCAAAACAGAATTTAGCAGTGACCTCTTTTTGCTTCAAGACAAAGCCTTCACTATTTTTTCTGGAAAGAAAGATGGTTTTTAAAAAGTACTGAATAAACACTGGAAAATTACCAATGGAAAAACAGAATTATTTTGAAATTCGATGAAACACACACACAATTCCTCATCTGGAAACATCAATAGGATTGCAGAATGAGAAGTGAGGTTATTTTCAATTCTACTTCTAACCGTAAAGCACAGTGACAACACTAGTTGTTGTCAAGGGCATCTTTTATCTATTAATCTTATTGTTTTAAAATTAACCATATATTTAAATATTATAGGTAGGATACAAGTATTTCAGTACAATCTGATGCTTGTAATAAATCCAAATAAATCATGGGAACAGCAAAGTCTGGAAATTTTAAAATATACATAAAAGTATTTGAAACATAAACAAAAAATAAATATTCCAAAAGCAAACACAATTATCAAAAAATAGAGAGATACTGGACATAAAATTCTCTGAAAACTGTTAAGTTCATGATGTAATGTTCCTACCATCAATTCAATATACAGTAGAGTTATACCATGTGCAAATTTAAATATTTATAATAGTATGAAAGTTAGTTCTTAGGTTGATCAGACTTCCACTGGTAATTTCCAGAACAATCAACATATGCAGTCTGGCCCTCTTCCCCCCTCAAAAATAAGACTTTTTCTTTTATATAAAAAGCACATATTAAAATAAACAGAATATTTCCCTTTTTGTCCAAATATAAGCTTTGCATTTGATGTTGGGTGCAATTAACCTACGTAATAAAAAAAATACTGTTCAAATTTCCAAGATAATCAGTGCAGTTGTTGTTTTTCTTCCATTTAATCATATCTGATTCTTAGAATTTATTTGGCTGAATCCCCACAATTATGTTGGCAATGTTTTTCAGAAGTGCTTTGCCTGCTTCAGAAGTCACAGTCTGCTAGTTCCTAAGCTGATGCCTTCAACACCAAACTGGTTCTCCATTTCCAGCATAAGTATGATGGAAATCATGGAAGGTAATGAGAGGTGGATTCCCAGGGCAGATGGGTACATTGCAGAAGAGACGGAGTAACGACACGGACACCAGAGCTGGATTTAAACTTGGGTCATTTTTATTAAAATAAATTTGCATAATTTATTAATTAAATTAGCATGAATTAGCATAAATTTGCATAAATCAACATATTCAACTATGACCCGGAAACAGTGGACCTGCAGGGTCAAACAAACACTTCCGGGGCGGAAATGACGTAAAAGGTCAACATTCCTGGGCAACTAAGGGCGTAGCTCGATGCTGGTCCAGGTGAGGGACCTCTCCCTCACCTGAGACCCTACCATGCACTCGCATGAGGGGGGTCCCGCCGGCTCACCCCTACCCTGGGACTTCAATAGCGGGACCCAAAGACAGGTTCCCCCCAAGTGCGCAGGTAGCACCCCACCATGAGCTTGGAGAGAACCTGTCAATCATCCCCAAAGATGCCCAAGGGAGAACGCGCAGTTGCTGAACCACCACCCAGATTTCCGCCCCTAACCTGCCTACCGAAATTACCAAAGGTAAGCCAATTAACCTATTGAATGCAAGCACCCCCTAACCGCACATCCATCTCCCCAGTGTAGAATGGGCGAAAAAACAGCCATGCCAAATGGGCGAGGCTGCAAAAAATTCCCATTCGGCCCCCGAGGGCGACCCACCAATAGCACACTGCAAATTAGGGAAGGGCGGGTGGGTGTCTGCTCTTTTGACTGGGTCCGGGCGAACAGGCTTGGCCCAGGGCCTGCAGCCCTTAAATAGGGCCAGCAAGCCCCGCCCGGTCCCCACGTCATTCCAGGCCACGTGGGCCTGGCTTTCCCGGCCGAAATCTCGTCTCGCGAGATTTCGGCCGAAAACAAAATGGCGGCCGCCATGAAGAGTCCGGTGTCTGCCCGGCCCTTCCGCAAAAGCGCCGTGGCCGGTAAGTCGAGCCGGCGATATTGCAGAAGAGACGGAGTAACGACACGGACACCAGAGCTGGATTTAAACTTGGGTCATTTTTATTAAAATAAATTTGCATAATTTATTAATTAAATTAGCATGAATAGCATAAATTTGCATAAATCAACATATTCAACTATGACCCGGAAACAGTGGACCTGCAGGGTCAAACAAACACTTCCGGGGCGGAAATGACGTAAAAGGTCAACATTCCTGGGCAACTAAGGGCGTAGCTCGATGCTGGTCCAGGTGAGGGACCTCTCCCTCACCTGAGACCCTGCCATGCACTCGCATGAGGGGGGTCCCGCCGGCTCACCCCTACCCTGGGACTTCAATAGCGGGACCCAAAGACAGGTTCCCCCCAAGTGCGCAGGTAGCACCCCACCATGAGCTTGGAGAGAACCTGTCAATCATCCCCAAAGATGCCCAAGGGAGAACGCGCAGTTGCTGAACCACCACCCAGATTTCCGCCCCTAACCTGCCACGGAGCGGGGGTCAGATCTCTATCTTGGCCCCCCGACTCCCCCCTCTAACTGCGCCAGCTCACGCAGAGACACTGCAGGTCCTGTAAGAAAGTGGTGTTCCTCAGTTCTGACAGAGGAAGACCAGCAGCCAGGTGAAGCCACAGCTGATCTATGGTGATGCGGGGATGGGCCACAACCACCCCGCCTAACCCTCTGACTACCGTATCCAGGGCCTTAACTCCCCTCCTAACCCGGTGAAGGGCCCTAAGGGAAATGGCGTCCCACCAAGCGATCCCCGTGAGGATCTCGACCACCCCCCTGCGTGGAGGGCCACACAGTGCGAAGCCACCGCAGGCTACGCGAGCCTGGCAGATCTGAAGTAGACCCCCAGGCCCACACAGGTCCTTGCCACGGAGGTGCAAGACCCACTACCTGGGCGCCGCCAGAGGATGCAGCCCTCCCAGTACCATCTGGGCGCAGCAATGGGATGCCGCCCTCCCAGCACCAACTGGGCGCAGCAATGGGATGCCGCCCTCCCAGCACACATCCAGGCACAGCAATGGGATGCCGCCCCCGGCACTAACTGGGCGCAGCAATGGGATGCCGCCCTCCCAGCACCGACTGGGCGCAGCAATGGGATGCCGCCCTCCCAGCACACATCCAGGCACAGCAATGGGATGCCGCCCCCGGCACCAACTGGGCGCAGCAATGGGATGCCGCCCTCCCAGCACCAACTGGGCGCAGCAATGGAATGCCGCCCTCCCAGCACACATCCAGGCGCAGCAATGGGATGCCGACCCCCGGCACCGACTGGGCGCAGCAATGGGATGCCGCCCTCCCAGCACCAACTGGGCGCAGCAATGGGATGCCGCCCTCCCAGCACACCTCTGAGCGCAACGATGGGATGCCGCCCCTGGCCACCGACTGGGCGCAGCAATGAAATGCCGCCCTCCCAGCCCAACTGGGGGCAGCAATGGGATGCCGCCCCCTGACACCACCTGGGCGCAGCAATGGGATGCCGCCCTCCCAAGACCAACTGGGCGCAACAAAGGGATGTCGCCCTCCCAGCACCTCCTGGGCGCAGCAATGGGATGCCGCCCTCCCAGGACCACCTGGGCGCAGCAATGGGATGCCGCCCTCCCAGCACCACGGTAGAAACGCCCGTCCCACCGCACACCCCGTCTCCCCCGCCAGACAACCAGGACCCAGCCGCCACAACGGCAGGGTCCCCACCCCCGATGGTAACTTGTTGCTGAGTGGTCTCGGAGCGCTCATGACCCCAAGCAACACCGTCGGATGCGTCCTGGCGGGTTGAATAGAAGGGGACCAAAGGAAGAACCTGGCCTAAGATCTTACCCGGACCCTCAACAGGCCGTTCGTACCCTAAAACAGGCCGTTGACCGCCGGCGAGCGACTTCCCGAATCCTCCATATCGAGAACGCCGTTACCGCACTAGTGGCAGCGCCTCTCGAGAACGAGCGTTCCCTGATGGCGGGATCCATACTTGGCCTGGCCAAACCCTACATACTAGCACCCACCTAACGGAAGTAATGAGATGGAAGGCACCAAATTGACCCGGCGGCCCGCGATGCGGCCCCGGCCCAACTTTCCCGCACTGTCACCATGCGGAAGTCACCATAACCAATAACCCCGTCCCCGCCTTAAACAAGGCGAAGCCGGCCAACCTAGACCTAATAGTCCTAACCGAAAGGCCACGCTGCCTAAGCTGGACACAAATATGGCCAGGTACACAACTGGGGCAGGCCAGCTATAGGGGTAACCCGTATACTGCCTGCAATCCCAAACAGTTCACCTGCCCGCTGCTAAGCCCCCCAGAGTGCCAGACACTCCCAAGAGTGCCGTAGCCCAGCAAGCCTCTACTCTCTACTGCCCAGGAGCCCCCCGGCCCCAAGGTGGACAGGAAAAGCCCCTGGCGACATACGTGCCCGCAGGGCCAGGGTCCGAAACCGGGACAACTGACCATGGGACAAGGCGTCAGCAACCCCGTTATCTAACCCGGGGACATGCCTAGCTAAAAATAATGTGGTCAGGGACAAGGACCTGTGCCCCCCCAAAATAATTGGTGGACCAGCCGCATGACCCTGTCCCTCTTGGAGGACAGGGCGTTCACAGCATGGACAACCACTAGGCTGTCACACCAAAATGCACAGTCTTGCCCCCAAACTGCTCACCCCAAAGCTCTAGGGCCACTATCAAGGGGGAGAGCTACCAAAAGGGTCAAATCCTTAACCAAAGAAGAGGCCCTCCTTCAGGAGGCCACGCAGACCAGCACCACTGGTCACCCAACACAACCCAAAGCCACGAGTACATGCAGTATCAGAACACAACTGCAACTCAGCTTCCAAAAGAAGCTCTTGCCTCCAAAAAGACAACTCATTAAAACGTTCTAAGAACTCCGCCACACGCAGAGGTCAGCCCTGACCCCTGCACATAAGCGGGTACGACGATGGGGCAAACGGAGCCCCCTCATCGCAGTATATAACCTCCTAGAAAAAACCCTGCCCGGCACCACGACCCGGCGGGCAAAATTAAGTATCCCAGCTAGTTCCCGGAGCTGCCGAAGAGTGACCTTCCTGCAGCCCCAAAACCGTACCAAGGTGATCCCTGATTTGTGTCAACTTGTCCAGGGGCAAACTAGAAGATTGCCTCTGAGTCCAATTCAATACCGAGGAAGGTAATCCCGGTGGCGGGGCCCTCGGTCCCCGTAGAGGCTAAAGGCACCCCCAACAGAGCGCAAAGGGCTTCGAAGACCCGCATTAGAGCAAAGCAGTGCTCTGCACGCGCAGTCCCCACCATCAAGAAACCCTCAAGGTAGTGAACGCCGAGCCCAGACCGCTGCGCCTCCTGAGCGCCCACTCCAAGAAGGTGCTCGAGCTCTCCCAAAAGAGAGCATGAGACGGAGCCACCCATGGGTAAAACCCCGACCACATAAAAACACCTATGAAATGGAAGCCCAACAGCTCGAAGCAGTCTGGGTGTATGGGGAAGAGCCGGGATGCTGACTTAATGTCGCATTTATCCATAAGGGCTCCAACCCCACACTGCCTTACCATGGCCACGACCGCATCAAAGGATGCGAGCCGGACTAAACAAAGTTCGTCAGGAACGAAATCCAAATTCAACACCCACCTTTCAGGGGACCACCCCTAATGGGGACACCCCAAGATTCGGGAAGGGCGGCTCCGGGAAGGGCCCAAGGCCCCTCCCCACGGCCACCTCTTATGCTATTCTGGACCAAACAATGCCGTCATGTCCCACAACCAATCTGAGGTTGTCGAACCCAAAGGCTTGCTCGAACCCCCCATGTAAGGGATCCTGAATCCCTTGGAGAAACCTAGCAAGAGAGCGGCCGCTCTCGAGCGAGGGTGGTCGTCCCTCAACCAACCCCCGTGTTGTTGTTGTCGGTGTTTTTGTAAATTAATTGGGCTGGGCCCAGTTTCCCCCCAGTAGGTGGGGTTTGTACCCTGGACCCCCTCCCCTCCTAACCGTCCCCTTTGAGGGGCAGGGGCACATTGAAGCGGCATGGGAGCCCCGCCTTCACGCACGCATGGCAGTACATACAAAAGGGGGGAAACAAGCCCCTCTGCAGCAAACCCATGACATGCAGCGAACGGGTCCCACACTGTGGTGGCCCCCATGTCCAATCTCCCTGGCCCCGACAGGTAAGCAGTCAAAAAGGGGGAAGGCCATATGGCCTGCGTTGGTGGGGTCAAACCCCCCGCCCCCGACACACCAGGCCCTGGCAAAAAGCTGCCCCAGGGGCCTGTGCGCCCGCACTAGGAGCCAGCGGGGGGGGGCAAACCTGGCTACAGGTGCCCCCCCCCCCGAAAAAACCCCAAGAAACTGGGACCGAGTGGCAACAATATTTAAATAATTAATGTTAGACCATAACTGAACTGAAGTTTGGCTGATTTTACTGAAATAGTAAAGGCTAGGAACAAACTTCCAGCAGACCCGGTAGATGAATCCACAGCAACAGAATTCAAACATGCCTGGGATAAACAATATCCATCCCAAGATAAAATACAGAAAACAGAACAAGGGCAGACTAGAGGGACCAATGGGTCTTTTCTTGCCGTTATATGTCCATGTTTCCATATAAATAGATGAAATCATTTCAACCATAATCAGTCTCATTATTATTATTATTAATATGTTCTTGTGTACACCATGGTTCTTATTTTTACACATGAAGGAACCGGGGCCACCCAGGCCCCAAGAGGGCAGCAAAAGGCCTCTGCCCAAACAGGCAGCGCAGCAGCAGGAAGCTGCCGCCAAGGGCCCAACTGCCCTCCGTTTTTATTTTATTTCTTATTTTATTTCTTATTGGTTTTCGGGGGCCACGAACCGGGGGGGGCGCGCACACGCGAGCCCTCCCCCGAGCCCCTACGTCCCCAAGGGGGCTACCCGAATGATCCCCCCGTAGGAAATAGTCGGGGGGGACAACAGCCAACGGCTCAAGGCCCGGCCGTCCCGCCAGACTCGAAGCCCCCAAGCCACTCCACGAGCCTCCGATGAGGCTGTCAAGATGGCGGCCGTAACACGCGGCCGCCTTTTACAGATCGGAGGGGGGGTGCTCACGCGGGACTCCATCCGAAAGGCCGTTGCTGCCCACCGATCGAAGAGGGGCAGACCGCCAGCCTCGGATGGGCTGAAGCCTGCTGCCCGCAATGAGCAGCAGTCGCCTCAAGCCTCCGACGAGGCTTCCGAAATGACGGCCGCTCCACGCGGCCGCCGAAAGGCTCCAAGAGCAGACAGCCAAGTGTCTGCTCTTTTGACTGGGTCCGGGCGAACAGGCTTGGCCCAGGGCCTGCAGCCCTTAAATAGGGCCAGCAAGCCCCGCCCGGTCCCCACGTCATTCCAGGCCACGTGGGCCTGGCTTTCCCGGCCGAAATCTCGTCTCGCGAGATTTCGGCCGAAAACAAAATGGCGGCCGCCATGAAGAGTCCGGTGTCTGCCCGGCCCTTCCGCAAAAGCGCCGTGGCCGGTAAGTCAAGCCGGCGATATTTCAAAGGAGTAAGCGGCAACTTAGTTCAGAGAAATTGGGAGAAAACAATCCCATTCCCCACAAATAATTTACAGAGTACAGTATATTTTAGATGTAGATAGTAGAATCTTTACTCTGGCAAGATTTTGTCTATTCATGTGAAACAATACAGAATTTAGCTTGGAAGAACTGCAATTTATCATTTTTGGTTTAGGGCCTGACAATAAGTGGCTGCAAGATAAATCTGAATATATAAAATGTTCTCTACCCAATATTCCTTGTGCAACAGCAAAATCTGAGTGTCAACAAGGTTGTATGATTGTTCTTCCAATAAGAATTGGAGAATCACATGGTCTGGTCTCTCTAGAATTAAGATGCTCTTAGCCATGTTGTTCAGAATGAGAAACAGAATAGAGCCAAATTTATTTGTTTGTTTGTTTGTTTGTTTGTTTGTTTGTTCGTTCGTTCGTTCATTCATTCGTTCGTTCGTTCGTTCATTCATTCATTCATTCATTCATTCATTTATTTATTTATTGGATTTGTATGCCGCCCCTCTCTGTGGAGTCAGGGCGGCTAACAACAGTGACAAAAAACAGAATGTAAAAATCCAATACTACAACAGCTAAAAACCCTTGTTATAAAATCAATCATACATACAAACATCCCATGCATAAATTGTAGAAGCCTAGGGGGAAAGGTTATCTTAATTCCCCCATGCCTGACAGCAGAGGTAGGTTTTGAGGAGCTTACGAAAGGCAAGGAGGGTGGGGGCTATTCTAATCTCTGGGGTAGTCTTGAAGAATCCAAAATAGTTTGGAAGAATTCAAGGACATTTGGGAAAAACAGTTTTGAAAAAATGGATTTAATAGAAGTGACAAGACAAGGACAAGACTGACCTTAAGACCGATTTGAATATGGATTTTAAAATGAGAAACAATATTGAAAAAAATGTTGCATTGAATTTCCAAAAGAAAACAACTGTTAATAATCATAAGGAGTAAACAGATAACAAAATAGAAAGTGACTTGGATAACTTTCTTAAAGTGAATATTTTAAACTTATGAAGGAACTTCTGTGAAGAGAAAAGATTTGTATATAAAAAAAATATATGGGAATAAGAGATATCATGTAAAGTGATAAATTACTTTGTTTTAAAAATGAAAGGAATACAAAGTTGATTTCTTTGATTAAGAATCTGACCTATTGCTATTTCTGGTAACTTTTAATGGACTTTGCTGAGTAGGACGGAATGACAAAGCTTCATTTCATTATAGATAAGACAAGAGATATGGGGAGAAAATAGATTAATTAAAATATTTATTAGAAAATGTAATGTTACTGAAAATGTTATATGTATCTTAATGAAGGAAATCATTTATATATATATATATATATATTCTTTATTCTTTTGTTTTCTTTGTTATCTTTTTACTTCTCTAAAACATTCTCTTTTTTCTACATTTTCTTTTTTTCTTTTTTCCTAGTTTGTATTAGTTTTTTAATACTTGTATCTGTAGATCTTAATAAAAATTAATTAAAAGAAATAATTTTTTTTACAATTATGTATATTTTAAACCAATGGAAATTTCTTCCAAATAAATGTAAAATAATAATCTAGATAACTTTAATCAAGGCATGCATTCAGGGGTGGGTTCAGACTGGTTCGCCCGAACCAGTAGTGACCCGCTGGTGATGTCATGATGACATCAACCACCTGGTTCAGTTGGTGCCGGGCCTTGGGCACCACCATCTCTTTTTTTAAAAATTTAATTGGGGTTTTTTTTCAAGTTTCTGGCATTGTGCATGCAATCGCCATATTGTTTTCAGCTTTTTTCCCCTTGATTTTTTGAGACTGCGTATTTGTGCACACGTGATGTGCATACATGCTCACAAGGCGCGCCCAGACACCGTGGGAGAAAGCAAACCAGCAGTGAGGTAAGTAGGAACCCACCCCTGCATGCATCAGCTTAGCAGCTACAAATCCATTAGTCTATTCACCTGTCTATTTTTGTTATCAAAAAAGCAGGCTAACTTTACAGAGTGAAAAATTATGTACCCATGTATGCATCTAGTTATTGAAATGGGACTACTCCATATTCTTCTGCACTCAAGAGTGTATTTGCATTCCTAAGGTCTTTGTGGAATTATGGCTTCTAGATAAGAAATAATAGAGAGCTGTAGACCGCTGTTGCAGACATTTGCAGCCAATGACTAATAAATTACACAGGGTTAAACTAGCACATTAGGTAATCAATATATGTGCTTCTACTAAACACATAGTAGTCAATTGGAAAGTAGCCTCAAACCATCAGGGATAAGGAATATAATGTTACTTTTCTCTGCCAGGATCCTATCAACATTCTTAAACCTTTGGCACCTTATCTGTTTTGTCTATTATAAGATACATAAAACATTCTTTCTTCTCCTCTCCCTTTTCCTTATAAAAAATGCACAGAAAAGTTTTGGGAGAAACATTTTTTAAATAAAAATGTTTACTATTTAAATAAAATAGTAGTCTAAGCACTTATATGAACTGCTGTTTGTCTGCTTGTTTATTCTGATGATTGCTCCTTTACTGTAACATGAAAATTAGATCAGGGCTAGCCAATGTCCATGGTATAATTATGTTTAGAAAAAGACTATCTGATGGTTGTGCCAAGACAATGTCATTGCTCCTGGTCCTACTGCCAGCAAGCATTACACTACTAAGGCTTTTGCAATAAACTGAAATAAATGATATATACAGTATGTCACAAAAGTGAGTACACCCCCTCACATTTTGTAAATATTCAAGTAAATCTTTTCATGTGACAACACGGAACACTTGGCTACAATATAAAGTATTGCGTTTACAGCTTGTACAACAGTGTAAATGTGCTGTCCCCTCAAAACAATGCAACACACAGCCATTAATGTCTAAACTGCTGGCAACAAAAGTGAGTACACTCCTAAGTGATAATGTCCAAGTGGGGCCCAAAGTGTCGATATTTTATGTGGTCACCATTATTTTCCAACACTGTAGCCAAGCATCATTTATTCAGTGTTGTCATATGATATACTTAAATGTGACATACTGTGTATGTATATATACATACGTACATACATACATACACAGGCATCTAAATAAATAAATAAATAACTACACCTGTGCAAATCTACATGCATATACATATACTATATATATATACACATACATACATACATACATACATACATACATACATACATACATACAGATAGTATCACGAAACAAAACCCATTCACTTGCTTTAAGGTGCACACTACAGGTAATCCTTGACTTACAAAAGTTTGCTTGCCGTATTTTTCGGAGTATAAGACGCACTGGAGTATAAGATGCACCTTAGTTTGGGGGGAGGAAAGCAAGAGGAAAAGGCCTCTGCCTCCCAGCAATTTGCCAAACAGCCAACAGCACAGATGATATATATTGTTTGCTGTGTATTTCTGCACAGGTGTGCCTGACCCAGCAAAGAATTGGAGAAATGTACATTATGGCAGTATATTAATGCCAGCAAGTTTTCTTAAATGTAATCACACTAACTCCTCCCAATTATTTAAATAGATCTACTGCAAACATAACCAAGTGAGGATTTAACTCAGCTGCCTTATATTAAAACTAAAACAGGACAGTGTTACATCTCAGATTATATTTTTACAGATCTTTAAAATTGATGTGGCTTTCTGGAAGTATTCTCTGCTATTTAAAAAAAGATACAATAGCACTGTGCCTCTTCTGATCAAGCATTTATTTTAAAAAGCTTCTTCATTTTGTTGTTCAAAATAAAGCAAACTTTTAAAAAATAAGTCTAATAATTTGAACATTCTGTAGGCATTATTGACTTACCTCCTTGTAGCAAAAAACAAATAACCAGTTTCAGCACAGCCTGATCAGTCCAGCAATTTGCCTCTGTGCAGCTTTAGTTTCACTTTCATTTTAACACCTGGGCTTGCTACTTCAACTTCAATCAATCAACTGAGTGTTGAGAGGCAGATAATCAGCAAATTGTTCTAAGCAGGTTCTGCTGCTGTTTGCTGTGAGGAGGTAAATTGCTGGCAGACAGAGACCAAAGGGTGGGGCTGGCTGAGTAGGGCTACATTTGGTGTATAAGACATACCGAAGATGCACCCACCCATTTGAAGAGCTGTGGGGAGTGGGACGGTACAGGACATGGCAAGGCAATGTCCGGATCCTTAGGACAGGAAAGAAGTCCCATCCAAAGATCCTCCTTAAGCGAGCAACCACCTGCCCTCTGCATGTGCCTTTGCTGCACTTTAGCACTCACTTGAGGAGGGTCTCCCCACGCACACTACAGCCAGCCAGGGAGTTGCGAGAGGGGGAGTAGAATCGCCTCTGCTGGGGATGGCAATCGCTCTTCAGCACACAGAGAAAGAAGGGGAGAGAGAGAGGGAGAAAGAGACAAATGGAAGAAAGAGATAGAGGAGGAGAGATAGATGGGTGGGGGGGAAGGGAAAGTGATAGAGAGAGATGGGGAGAGGGGAGGAGAGAGATAGGAGAGGGAGAAAGAGAGAATGAAAAGAGATGAAGGATACCTGTTTATCATAGAAGAGAAAACAGAGCCACAAAACCTGGGGGGGGTTGTCATGTGACTTGGTGGGAGTGACATCAAGTTGGCCACCCCCACCCAGGTTTGGTGGCTCCGGGTGTTTTGTTTCCTCTGGGAAATGGGTCCAAAAGGCTCTTTGAGTTTTTAAGGTTGCCGACCCCTGACCTATACTCAAACAACCTCTAGTCCCACCCCACTTTAAGTACAACAGGCAGGTTTTATTTCTCCCACTGGCAGATCCATATACTCTGTCTTCCTCCCATCCTATGATTGTATTAGCTAGCAGTCATAGAAAAAGCAAAAATATAATTTCATTGTGAACCTGTAGGTACCAGTGCATAAATTTTAACCCTATCTTGTGATAAAACTTCTGCAACCCAATTGTATACATTTGCTTAGAAGTAATTTCATTTATATTCTCTGGGCCTCTGATGGTGAACCTGTGGGCAAGCGAGTCATTGCCAAGTTCAGATCCACCAATGTATTAATTGGATTGTTATTACTGTATTACTGTTTCCTGGGGGGGGGTTTGTCATCGGAGAAGCATACAAATCCAATTAAAACTAAAACTAAAAAACTAAACCACACAAGCGTGCACGCCCCTTACTGGCTAGCTGATTTTTAGGTACCTGCCATGCAAACTCAGAGGGCGGGGCACAGGCCGGAGATGCGTGCACATGCTCAGGGATGGGGTTGCACACGCCCTCTCTCCAAAGTCCGGTTTTGGTTCCAGGAGGCTGTGGGAAGGCCTGCTAGGCCCAAAATAAGAGGCAGGGGAGCACGTGTCTGCATGGGGGTGGGGCGAGTATGGGTGGTCACACTCTCATGTGTGGGGGGTGGGGGAACAATAGGGGTCGCATGCTCATGCATGGGGAGGGGCATGGGGGGTGCATGTACATTTCATTATAGGTGATGCTTTTAGCATGTGACAAGAAAAAGATTAGCCATCACTGCTCTGGGCTAATATGTTCATAAGATAGAAACATAGAAACATAGAAGACTGACGGCAAAAAAAGACTTCATGGTCCATCTAGTCTGCCCTTATACTATTTCCTGTATTTTATCTTACAATGGATATATGTTTATCCCAGGCATGTTTAAATTCAGTTACTGTGGATTTACCAACCACGTCTGCTGGAGGTTTGTTCCAAGGATCTACTACTCTTTCAGTAAAATAATATTTTCTCATGTTGCTTTTGATCTTTCCCCCAACTAACTTCAGATTGTGTCCCCTTGTTCTTGTGTTCACTTTCCTATTAAAAACACTTCCCTCCTGAACCTTATTTAACCTTTTAACATATTTAAATGTTTCAATCATGTACCCCCTTTCCCTTCTGTCCTCCAGATTAATCAGGGTTTTTTTAAAGTTACAAAAGCATATAAGGCAGTGATGGCGAATAGAATAGAAATAGAATTCTCTCTGAAAGCTTTTTTATTAGGAATCTGGGACAAGAGATATCCTAAACAAATACTTCATCTAATGACCATGAGAATCACTTACACTCAAAACTGGAAAAGTCAAGACACTCCGTCAGAAAGGCAAATAATAGAAAAAAATCTACAGGTGTGCAGAGATGGAGGAGATGAGAAGAGACATTAAGGGCACGAAAGTAGATGAAACAAACAAACCTTGGGATAAAGGGTACAACTGGGTTGAGAACAGAATAATTCAAAGAGATGATGAGAGACTAAAACATACTTAGATGACAACAGATGAAGTACATAAATACTAACGCTTAGTAAGATAAATTCATTTTACTTTTTCATTGATGAAAGTAACTAACCAAATATGAAACTGTTGCATACTGATTCAGAAATGGGGTATGGTCTGCATGTGTATATATTTTCTCTTTTTATTGTATTTGAAAACCTAAATTAAGTTGTTTTTTTTAAAGGCAGTGATGGTGAACCGGTTGCCCTAGCTCATCTCCAACGTTAATGTGTGTGCGGGCCAGCTGATTTTTGGCTTGCACAGAGGCTCTGGGAGGGCGTTTTTGGCTTCCAGCGAGCCTCTGAGTGGATCGTGGAGGGAGTTTTTACCCTTCTCTGGCTCCAGGGAAGCCTTGGGAATCCTGGGAAGGGTGAAACACAAGCCTACTGGGCCCACCAGAAGTTGGGAAGGAAACAGGCAGTTTTTAGCCACCAGAGGGCCTCCGGGGGTTGGGGAAATGTGTTTCCGCGCTCTCTAGGCATTGAATTATGGGTGTGGGCACTCGTGCAGGCACGATAGTGCGTGCGCGCGCTCTTTCGGCACCCGAGGAAAAAAAGGTTTGCCATCACTAATATAAGGCATGCCTTTTTCACTGGAGTTTACTTTTTTTGTTGACATATAAATGTAATCCCTTAATTTAATCAAATTCATAGAGTTAAATATGCCAGGCCTCATTAACCTGCTTGGCAACTTTGCTTGTTCAACATATTGGTAAGGAATGAGCCATTTTTAAAATGTATATCCAATATGTCAATAGTATATATTACTTTAGTGGTTAGGGGTTTTTTTTCTCGAATAAATTTACCTCTAAAATCTGAGGGCAGTCTTAGATTTTTTGAGAATATATAATTTTTTCTGCTTTTCGCTTTTGGAGGTCTTAAATTCTTTTTCTTTCAGGTTAGTACATGTATTTATTTATTTATTTATTTATTTTATTTGATATTTATGCCGCCCTTCTCCTTAGACTCAGGGCGGTTTACAACATGTTAGCAATAGCACTTTTTACCGGAGCCAGCATATTGCCCCCACAATCTGGGTCTACATTTTACCCATCTTGGAAGGATGGAAGGCTGAGTCAACCTTGAGCCGGTGATGAGATTTGAACTGCTGACCTGCAGATCTAGCAGTCAGCTTCAGTGGCCTGCAGTACTACACCCTACCCACTGCGCCACCCCGGCTTTATGTATGGTATGACTGTTATAATAACATGTGAATGTAGTAAATCAGTAAGATGCAAAAGTTTCACAAGAAACTTTGATCAATCACCTCAATGGGGTTTCCTAAATTCCGGGCTTGAATCCCAGATTTGTGATCCTTGCTCCCATCTTTTTGTCATATATTTTCAGAATGGCAATTTCTCTTACTGACAGGTGGGCATTCTCAACCAGAGACCTCAAGACCTGGGCTCCTCTTAATGAAGGAACAGCTACATCGTCACTGAAGAGTAACTTGAAGAAAGCTTTCAAATTCCCCACAGCATTTGATTTTAATGGAAACTTGTTGTGCCTGAGAAACAAATTAGGGAAGAACAGTCTCTTGGATACAAGAAAGCAGTGTGAGGAAAGAACAAAATTGAGTTATGGAGAGACAATATGTACAGCACAGTTTGTTGCCTTGCACACTGAAGCTTAGCACTTCATCCTGTCCATTAGCAAGAGTACCGACTGCAGAGTTTCAGGTTTCAAGACAAAAAAAGAAGAAAATGCGATTTCTGAATGAGGGGAATCTCAAAGAACAAGGGCTGAAAGAAAATCACAAGCATGAGCCTGAGGTGGCCATACTTCTGAGTTAAGAAAGTTAAAGCAGACAAAAGAAACATTAAACGTTAGAAAAACCGGCCTCGGAACTTTGATAGAAAGTCTGTGGTTAAGGCATCAGGATATAAACCAATGGTAGGTTGTTGTAAATAATTTGGCTACTGGTTCGCAATGCACAGAAGCATCCTGGGTGGGTGGGTGGGCGGAGCTTCCCATCACTGGCACTACTGGTTCTAAGAAGTGGTCCGAACCAGGAGCAACCCACCACTGCTATAAACCAGGAGAACGTGTGTTCTAGTCCTGCCTTAGGCACAAACCTTGGGCCAGTCATTTTCTTCAGTTCAACCTACCTCACAGGGTGGTTGTTGTGGAGAAAATAGGAAGAAAGAAGAGTGTGTTCATCGCCTTGAATTATCTACAAATTATCTATAAAAATAATAAAGGCAAGATATAAGAGCCTTGGTGGTGCAGTGGTTAGGGTGCAGTACTGCAAGCTACTTCTGCTGATCACCGGCTGCCAGCAGTTTGGCAGATCGAATCTCAGTAGGCTCAAGGTTGACTCAGCCTTCCATCCTTCCATGGTTGGTAAAATGAGGACCCAAATTGTTGGTGGCAATATGTTTACTCTCTGTAATCCGCTTAGAGAGGGCCGTAAAGCACTGTGAAGTGGTATATACAGTAAGTCTAAATGCTATTGTTATAAATAAATAGCATAAAAACAAATGAAACGTCTTCTCTATCTCCTTGCTGATATCTCCTTGTGTCACCTGAGTTTTGGTAGTCTACGTGTGGATAAAGACCCAGTGTAAAGGGAACAAATGAATACAATAGAGTTTTTATTGGCCAAGTGTGATTGGACCCAAAAGGAATTTGTCTTGGTGCATATGATCTCCAGGGCACAGATGGGGTAATTTTCTATCATTCTGAAATCTTTCAAAAACAACAAAAGATTCTTTTTCCTCGTTGCAGAGGGTTTCCTAACTCAGAGAGATCAAGCTTTCCTCTGATCTTACAATGGCCCTTCCAGGACTGAAGCCCAGCACTCCACAAGCCAGAAGTAAATAGGCAGCCAGGGACTGACAGATGGTGGTATCCAATGGGTTTAATATCAACATTTGGATCGGTAGTAATGTTTTGTAAGAATAAACTGGGGAAAGAGAGGAGCCCCAACCAAGACAGCGGTCAGATAAAAGAAATTTCAGTCTCGGACAGAAAGTTAATTTGTGAAAGCGCTTCAGACTTGACCTTCCTTAGTTCTCATAGAGAAAAGGGAGGAAAATGTTGCAAAATGTTCTCACCAAACCTTATAATGAATGTAGCATTAGCTATTAGATGTTTGTCTGTGGAAATTCTCAGTCATCCAAGTCGTGATTATCCCAAAGGTGCTCTTTCAAGAGGCAACTGGACTTTCTTGTTTTTCTTTGATGACATTTGGCTTCTCATCCAAGTCACTTCTTCAGCTCTGAGTGGATGGTGGAATTGTTTATACGTTTGGTTTCCTAGTCTGTCTACCTTGAAGGGCTGACAATATGACACAGTATGATACTGGCCTGACATTGCTAACCATGGTATCCTTTGTTTCTTCTTATTTTCAAACTGTTTGGCAGTTGTGAGTATGGCAGGTGGCAAGCAGTGAGTATGGACCCAATGATATGTCCCTTTTGTTATTATTATATGCACAACTATGTAAAATCCCAATTGACTGTTCTTTAAATAATATTGACCTCCACGCACATCCAATGTGTATGAATAATAATGATGTCATAGACATTATTAATTAATTAAAATATATATTGGTTTTCCTACCCACCCTTTCTAACTGAACAATGCTTATTCTCAGGTAATGAACTGACCTACCCTTTTCCCCCTAGGCCTATACAATTTATGCATGGTATGTCTGTGTGTGTGTTTGGTTTTTTAAATAAGGGTTTTTAATTATTTTAAATATTAGATTTGTTATATGCTGTTTACTACTGTTGTTAGCCGCCCCGAGTCTATGGAGGGGGGTGGCATACAAATCTAATAAATAAATAAATAAATAAATAAATAAATAAATAAATAAATGGATGGATGGATGGATGGATGGATGGATGGATGGATGGATGGATGGATGGATAAATGGATAAATGGATAAATAAAAAATAAAAAATAAAAAATAAAAAATAAAAAATAAAAAATAAAAAATAAAAAATAAAAAAATAAAAATAAAACACATCCATCTAGAAAGAGGCGCTCATAATTTTAAATTTTTATCACTGTATCATTTCTGGGAAGGGTTAGGTTGACCTTAAATAATAGGAATCTACCAAGGTAGCCAACTGGGTAGACTGCAAAAAAGTAAATCACACAAATATGGGAAGAAGGCAAGTGCTGATATATTCATAATGACAGTGTATGCTTATTCCAGCCAATCTGCCAGGAAAATGCCACATACCACACATAACAAACTTTGGAGTCCAGGTTTACAGGATCAGGATTGTGTGAATACACTGAATATCTATGTGGCTGGTCACTTTCTGTTTTACAATGCTGCCCTATGAATAGCAGGTAATGCAACTTAGGAGTAGTATGGTGTCAAATGTGGCTTTTAGAATAGAATAGAATTCTTTGTTGGCCAAGTGTGATTGGACACACAAGGAATTTCTCTCCTGTGTATAAGCTCTCAGCGTACAAACAGTGTACAAACAGCAAAGTGACAGGTCATAGATCAGTGATGGTGAGCCTTTGGCATGGGTGCCACCAGTGGCACACGGAGCCATATCTGCCAGCATGCAAGTTGTTGCCATAGTTCAGCTCCAACATGCATGTGTTTGCTGACCAGCTGATTTTTGGCTCGCATAGAGGTTTTGGAAGGACATTTTTGGCTTCCAGAGATCTTCCAGGTGGATGGAGGAGGCTGTTTTTACCCTCTTCTGGCTCCAGGGAAGCCTTTGGCGCCTGGGGAGGGCAAAACACGAGCCTACTTGGCCCACCAGAAGTTGGGAAACAGGCCGTTTCCGGCCTTCAGGGGGCCGACAGGGGACAGGGGAAGTTGTTTTTCCCCTCCGCAGGCATTGAATTATGGGTGTGGGCACTCATGCATGCGCAATAGTGCACACCCACACTCTTTCGGCATCCGAGGAAAAACAGGGTCACCATCACTGTCATAGATCATAACCATAAAATGCAATTAACATTTATTTATTAGATTTGTATGCCGCCCCTCTCCGCAGACATAAATCATACCAGGATACAACACAGTGATAGTGATGCATTGTTGCAGTGATGCAGTAATGAGTTGCAGCCGGCATGGCTAGGATCAGAGTTCTGTTAGTGGAAATTGAGATGCGCACACATCTCCGTGCCCCCGACGTCTACATGCACAAGACTTGGCTTCTGCACATGCACAACAAGCAAAATCTTGCATGAGGATCTCTCGCAGGTGAGATTTTGCCGAGTTTTGGTGGTTTTTTGCTTCCGTCCAAGTGCGGAAGCAAAGAAATCACCGAAAACCTGTGAAGTCTCACACACATGAGCATCCTCGTGCAAGATTCCACTTGCTGCGCATGCGCAGAAGCCAAATCATGCACCAATGGGCATGCACGTGCCTGCCAGATGCACACACACCTGCAACGATCCCGGAGAGCGTATCGGTAGCGGCCAGTAAGTGGAACCCCCACCTGTAGTCATAGGATACTAAATAAAAGCATCCAACACAAATCATAAAATACAAACAACAGTTATAGTCTTAAGGTGCTAAAGGAATAGATAATAGGAAAGATTAGAAGGATAATAGTAACACAGCTCTACTATGTGGTTTGACATCCCAGGGCAATAAGGCAGTGTTCTGGAAATTAGATGTTTAGCAAGGTGATGGGATGCGGGGGTGGGGGGGAGAGACTGTCTTTGTATTGATGTTCAATTTCCAGAATAAACTCCTGGACCTCAAAAATGCTGGCGATAGAATATGAGATGTAGTCAGAGCCACCAAACCACCAAATCACTCTCTTGGGTCAGTAAGGCTATTAAGCACAAAGAGGCAGACGCTCAGTAAGTAACATCCGACTGCCACTCAGTCATGGCTGAAGTACCAGACTAAGACCATTTCAGATGTGTAATGAGAGAGATGGCGACTTGCCCCGTGCTTCATGTAGCAGAATATCATGGGACAATCATCCCTATGTCTAAGGCTATCAGGTTTGGGTTGCAAAAACCAAGACAAGCACCAGGCAGCAGTAAAAAAAAAAGAAGAAAGAAAGTTACACTTTTGTCAGTTTTCTTGGTATTATCTAATAGACCGCCACGTTTTTGCAGTTCGGACAGGATCATCCGGCTGTGAAGCAGCACATGCCCTGGAGGAGGGGGGGGCATGGGTAGAAGGGGAGGAGGTCAGACTTCCACATTGTAGCACAAATCTTGTGCCTTGTATCAGGGGTGGGTTCTAACTTACCACGAGGGCACGCGCATGTAGTGCTGAAAAATAATTAAATAATAACAATAATTAAATAATAATAATCAAAAAATAATAAAAGTCAAAAACAGGATGGTGACTGCATGCACAGTGCCAGAAACTCGGCCGAAGTGAAAAAATTATTTTTAAAAAAATACAGACTGGCATTGACCGAACCAGGTCCATATGATGTCACCAGAGGGCCGCTACCAGTATGAGCAAACCTGTCTGAACCAGAAGTAACCCACCCCTGCCTTGTATACATGACATGTCACACAAAAAGGAGAAGGTTGTGCTGGCTGTCCATTCAAGTAGAAGTGTTTAAAATTATCAGACTAAATCTGAATTAGATGAGAATGATTCTCAATTCACCAGCTATTCACCATTTTAGGTGGAGAGCAGAAGAAAACTAGATTACAGGTACCTCTACTTAAGAACTTAATTCATTCCGTGACCAGATTGTTAAGTAGAAAAGTTTGTAAGTAGAAGCAATTTTTCCCATAGGAATTAATATGAAAGCAAATAATGTGTGCAAACCTATTAGGAAAGAAATAAAAGCTTGGAATTTGGGTGGGGGGAGGAGGAAGAAGAAGAGGAGGAGGACAGTTGCTGTCGAAGGAAGAAGGTGAGGTGAGGGGACTCAAAAAAATCCAAAACTTTAAGGCCTAAAAAAAGGGGGGGACTCTGAGGTGGCGAGGAGGAGCATGTGACTCCCATACACATGGCGCGAGGCTGCCTTCCATACACTGCGCCAGAGAGAGAAACCCAGGCAGGCAAGAGGGGGTGCGCCACTTAAAGGCTCCTCTGGCAGCCCAGAAAAGACCGAGATGGCTGGGATTAAAGAGGGAATGGTAGGAAACTGGCCAGGCCTTTGTGTTGTTCTCAAATTTCCTGGGAAATTTTTCCGGGCTCGGGTTCTTAAGTAGAAAATGGTTCTTAAGAAGAGGCAAAAAAATCTTGAAAACTCGGTTATCTAGAAAAGTTCTTAAGTAGAGGCGTTCTTAAGTAGAGATACCACTGTAGTTGCAAACTTTCACATTGTTCCAAGAGGATGCAGATAGAACAGAATCGTTATGGTGTAATGGTGAAGGTGTGGCCTGGAAACTTGAAAAACATGAGTTCTAGTCCTATTTTAGGCATGAAACTAAGTTGAGTGAGTTTGGATGAATCATTGTCTCTCAGCATAATCTATCTCACAGAGTTGTTGTTCTTGTTGTTGTGGAGAAAATGGGAGAAAAAAGGAGTATTGTTTGTGTTTGCTGTTTTGAATTATTTGTAAACATAGTCAAATAGCCTAATAAATAAAATAAATAAATTATATTGTCTATAGATTTCTTTGCACATAGAGACTCCCTTGATTTTATGGTTTCACAAGGACAGAGACTATTTTATTAAGAAGGAGAGATGTTATTATTTGCTCCCTTATAAAAATTAAGAGGACAATGTCACACTCCTAAGAAACTTTCTCAGCTTTACCCAGGTTTTTTTCCTCTTTCTGTCCTGAAAAGAGACCAATTACATGGCAGGGGGCAAAGAATGAGGATGAGATAACAGCATTTAACTGTTACTTTGATGTCCACAGGCACCATCCTCATCAACTGACCAAGGAATACAAAAGAGGCTCTTGGGTTGCTGGGAATCCCGTCATTCTTCTCACCAGCTTTTGATTTTCCAAAGCGTCCTATACCCTGACCTCTGCTCTTAGACACAAAGATCTCATTTGAAGAACTATCAGCCATGTCAAAAATTCTTTCCAAATCTAGCTACCCAGTAAAGGATTTCTTTAATTTTCTCACACTGCTATTCTTTTTTAAGGTGCCATTGGCTTTAAATTTATCTTCCTTCCTTCCTTCCTTCCTTCCTTCCTTCCTTCCTTCCTTCCTTCCTGCCTGCCTGCCTGCCTGCCTTCCTTCCTTCCTTCCTTCCTTCCTTCCTTTCCTGCCTTCCTGCCTTCCTTTCTATATGCAATCAACAACTGCATCCATTCCTTAGAGTTTTTAATCACGTAGGACTTCCTTCTTTATACATTAGTGGCACATTGTGCAATCAAACATTCTAGTATAAATACATTATGCAACATACACAAATTTCTGCTCCATCTTTTTACTGCATAAACACCACCCAACCTGGATTTCGTACAATTTTTTTTTTGTTTCAATTGGCATACCAAACATTTTACAGAGACAAGAATCAATTCTGAACTTTATTAAATTTATAATCAATAACATTTCTTTCAATAATTGCCAAAGCAGTAGCAGTAGCATGAACTGGATACGTGCCAGTTCATAAGAAGAGCTGTGAAGGGTTCAGGGAAGGATTTCAATGCTTTCCTGGCTATGACAACTGACAACTCCTAGCTGTAAAAGTTGCAGCTACAAAAGAACAAAGCTTTCTTTGGAGGAAAACTGGGGAAGGAGGAATGTTCCCAGGGGTCTTATTTAGTTTAGAGCCGCCCAGGAAACAAAAGGAGAGGAAGGTCAAATTAACCTTGACTTTGGGAATCAATGTGTTATAGAAACACCGGGTCATCTTTTGATCTCTTTCCTTATCTGATGAGCTCAGATGAGTTGCTACTGTTCAACATCTATTTCATAAAGAGATTGAAGGAAAAAAATGGGTTGATCTCATGCCAAGCTTCTTGTAGGAAGGAACAAGTATAAATAGCTTGTCTTTTCAATATGTGTCAGTTGCCAAAACAACTGAGACCCCTAGCAAAGATCATCCATGATAACAGTGGGATATTCAGTATAGAACCTCATACATAGATGACTATCACACTATGTTTTTTTAGGTGACATAATTCAAAGCGTAGAAAAGGAGTGGACTAAATGAATTGAAGACAAAACATGAGAAATAAAAAATTGAACTAAAGTCCAATTTTAGTTCAAAAACAGATCGGACAACCATTCAATCGGGACAATCTAGCCTTGAGCTAGAAGTTGGACTATAAGACCTCCAAGTTCCCTTTGATTCCATGTTCTTACTTTCTATCCTTGCAAAGCCCTCTTTCCTTTTTCCTCTCCTGTATATTGCTTCATATGCGGTATGTAAGTCCTCATCTTTTTTGAGGACCCCATTAATTCCATCCAGCTCCTCAAAACCAACCATTTTTCTCAGTCTTCTGCTTCGCCTCAAAAACATTCATTCTGCCTTCATCTATTATTTTTGTGATTTGATTTTTGTTTATCTTCCCTATAATCACCAGACAACATGGTGTACAATTAGTCCTCGGTTTATGACTACAATTGAGCCCAAAATGTCTGTTGTTAAACCAGACAGGTTTTTTTAGTAGGTTTGCCTCATTTTATGACTTTTCTTGCCCCAGTTGTTTAGTGAATCGCTTGCAGTTGTTAACAACGCAGTTGTAAAGTGACTCTGACTTCCCCATTGACTTTGCTTGTCAGAAGGTCACAAATGACCATGGGACATTGCCAACGTCATAAATAGGAACTTGTTGCCATACATCCGAATTTTGATCATGTGACTATAGGGATACTGCCATGGGCGTTAAGTGTGAAAAATGGCCATAAGTCACTTTTTTCACTGCTATTGTAACTTTGAACATCATTAAACAAACTGTTATAAATTTGAGATTACCTGTATTTCTTTAATACAGTAGGTGAAAATCCTCATTTGTTCTTAACCCTATCTTTTTTTGCTTCTTCGTGCAAATTCCATTTCCACTGTGTTCAATTTATTTTTATATGTCTCCCGGCTTACTCAGTTTCTACTTCTATTTAACAAAGTGGGCAGAAGCTCCTACACAGATAGCTATTTTCATTTATTTGGACAAACGCTCATCCCTTACAACAGACTACACACTACCTGCCACTTTTCTACTAGCAGTTGTGCTCCCACTCCTTTTACCTCATAAAATCAATTAAGGAGGCAAAGAACAAACAGCTGCCCACTGACTCCTGATTCTAAGAAATATGGTTCCTTTATGTGGAAATATCCTGTGTTTGCTACTGAGTTCATTTGCTTTCTTCCCTAACTTCAACTCTGTATTTCTGGAGTCTTGTCTTTACATTTCTGGATCCGCTTAAAAATACAGACTTTCCCTCATTATTTTTGACATGATAAAATCATGATAGTGTATCAGTCTCCTATAATATAATAACAATTTCATCAAATGTACTGCGTGGTACGATTTGAAAATCATATCTGAATATACCCAAAATCAGAGCTGGGTGAGAATAAAAAGCTACTCCCACTTCTGTGTTTCTATGGACTCACTTTATAAACTTTATTTTTATAATTTAGAAAATAAAGTAGTCTGGAGCTATAAAATGGGTGTTTAAAATTTCCAAAACAGATGAAATAACAGTAAAAAAAACCCTTTTTTTGTTGCTTTGCTTAAGCTTTATTAGTCAGTAGATCGCTACCATTTAGCAATAAATTTAGGTTAAAATGCTGCTCCTGCTGTTTCTTCAAAATAATCTCATTTTATTTTTTTAAAAAATCTCAGCTGTAATCTTCCATTCTTCCATTAATCAGTTTTGATATCATTGACCCAGCCAGTTACAGCTTCCAATAAATAAGTCTAATAAGGAACTATCACAGTTTTTTGTGTGTGGGGGGATTACACTGAGCACTTTTAAGTGCAGAGACCATGTTGCCATCCCTCGGCTGAATCTCAGAGCATCATTTAACACTGACCTTTCTTGGGGTGGCAGTGAGTAAGTGGCATTTCATGGCCACTTTGATCCTTCCTCTGATTGACTGAGTTAAAGGAGAAGGCAAGGTAGAGAAAGGAAAATAGATCCGTGAGATTTTAGGGGTGCAATGGCCATAGAGGTTGCTTTCAGATCAGCTTCCTTGAATGCCTACAGAGAAGATGGGTTGGGCTGATAGGCATCTAATGAATTAATCCAAATTTGGAATCTTATTTCATTTAATTGGTATGTTCAATCATATTTGACTTAAAGATGTGAATGCTAAGCTGGTTTGTTACTGATGATTTGTGACTTAGCATAACATTCATTTGCTCATTTTGGCTAGCTACACTAACCACAGTTAAGATTTACATGTGAGTCCAGCCATTGCAAGGAGGCAGAGCATAGAAGCCAAGGGATAAAATACAGAAGCAAACAATGTTTGAAAAGATACAAAATATAACCTGTTGGTTTACAGCTCCTAAATGTGATCTGGAGGACAGGAGGCTCAGTTTATGAAACAAAGGTTCTCAAAGGGGTTAAAATGAAATCTCAATTCCTTTGTTCCTAAGGAAAAGATCAAGGTCATGGCCTTGAAACATTTGTTGATTCATAGAGGCCAAGAACTATCATGTTCATGAACAGCTCCAAGAGCTGAAGTGAAGGTCTTCCTCATCCTTGAATCTGAACTTTTTCAGCAGAAAGAGTGAAAGTTGAACTTATTCAATGCTTGTGCATCACTTGGGCTCATTCCAAACAGAAAGTGGACAAATTAGAAAACAATATTTATTCCTGTTACTAATGCACTACTAGATGATTAATCTCTTGAAGGCAATTGTCCAGTCTAGCTATATACATTCTATCTACAATAATTAAGGGTATATAACCGCACTAAATTGCTACTTCTTTTCTCACCGCCTCACAGCTAGGACAATCCTTTGTCCCTTTGGTTTAGCTCCTCAGGCATTTTGAGTCACTGACACTGGTGCTTAGAAAGCATTTTAAAGCCTCACTTTTCAAAGATATAAATTCTTGAAAAATGGCCCCTTTAATCTACTGGAGCAAAAGCAAGATAAAAAGTTAAGGCGTCTTGAAGACAAAACATATCAGTAAAACAATGTCTTTGGTTCAAAATCTTCTGCCTACTATAATAACAGCACTCTGTTTTCTTTATCTGAAGTTGTTTTTTGGTTTCAAGAGGATCTTGCAAAATGCCAAACATAAATGTACGTAATTCGAGAGCACAATACCAGTAGTAAGCATCACTATATACCAGTGATTTTCAACCTTTTTTGAGCCGCTGCACATTTTTTACATTTACAAAACCATGGGGCACATTGAGGGGGGGGGGGGGCTAAAAAAAGTTTGGACAAAAAAATTCTCTCTCTCTCTCTTCCTCCATTTTGCTCTATTTCTCTCTCCCTCCCTCTTTCTCTCCCTTCCTCTTTTTTTCTCTCTCTCTCCATCCCTCTTTCTTTCTCTCTTCCTTCTTTCCTCTTTTTTGCTCTCTTTCTCTCTCCCTCCCTACCTCCCTCTATGTCTTTCTCTCTCCCACCTTCCCTTCCTCTTTCTCTCTCTCTCTTGCTTTCTTTCTTTCTCTCTCTTGCTCTGTCTCTTGCTTTCTTTCTCTCTTTTCTCTCTTGCTTTCTTTCTCTCTCTCTTGCTTGCTTTCTCTCTCTCTTGCTCTTTCTTTCGCTCTTTCTCTCTCTCTCTTTCTTTCCCTCTCTTGTTTTCTTTCTCTCTCTGAGCTTCGCGGCACACCTGACCATGTCTCGCGGCACACTATATACGATAGTAAGCATCACTACATATAGTAGTTTTACCTGTGCTTAGAATTGTGATTTAGCATGTTGTGTTTTACAGTGATATGTACTTTGACTGGAATTTCATATTATATTTTGATACTTTTTATTGTACATTAGGAATTTGAAGTTACATAGTGCAGCTCAAAGATTAAGAAGCTCAAGAGAGTAAGTGAAAAATTTACCAGTGAAAATAGATATAGATACCAGCATATATAGTTTGGATTCGAAAATCATGTTTTCTATATAATTTAAATTAATGAGACTGCAGAAGAGCTAACCATGGAACTAAAAGAAAGAAGACTAAAGACTAATAAAAGAAGATCAAGGCTCACTATAAAGGTTACTAATAACCTTTCAAGCACCACCGAATTAAAGATTTGTCATGTTTTTAAAGATTTGTCATGTTTTTGTTCCCATCCTTTCATTCAAAGGGGATCAGACAACAACCTGGTAAAAGTAATAAATAAATGTATTTATTTTTTGACATCACAACCCAGATTAAGGGCACCATAATAAAATTATTATTGTTGACTTTAAATCCCATATAATAATTATTATTATTATTATTATTTATTAGATTTGCATGCCGCCCCTCTCCGTAGACTCGTAGAGTGGATCCAGTTTAAGATGGGTTGCCTAGAGCGCATCAGTTTAATTGTTTATCAGCTAACCTTCCAGAAAGCGTATTTTAAGGCTAATAAGTCTTATTTACAAATTATCTGGACTCTGAACATTTCAAGAGTTTCTTAAATATGCACCCTTGTTTCACGCATCCTGTTTAACAAAATTAAAACGTTAAAAAACATTTAGTAAAATAAAATTACCTCTGGAAGACTTTTTCTATGGTGACATCTTTAAACATAAATATTTCCCTGTCAATAACGTCTCACTCTAGAGCACTGTGTTCATCTACATTTCTTGGCCAAGGGAGCCAAAACTGCCTGAAGATCATTTCTGTGATCATTTGGCCAGCATGGCTACACACCAAAGGCACACTGTTACTTTTCCTCTGAAGTGGTACCTATTAATCTACCTGCATTCGCATTTTTATTATGAAGCAAGGGAGATGTATAGTTCTCTCTGAGTGCCATCAAGGGAAGAGTTTTCCATCCCCAAGAGCTTTTAAGAAATGGTACCCTATTATGTAAACTAGGGAGGCAGAATCATTTACAAAGAAAAGATGCACTACCATTCCTGCTCCTGCCTCCAAAGAAGGTTCTCAGTAAATTCCAAACAGAATTGCACAAGAAAAAAAGAATACAGCAAGAACAAATTGTACCCATCTTCTTTCAACGTCCTAGTTGCATAAAAGGCTGTTGTACAAGCCAGGCTTGTGACATGACTGCAGTTGAGATGAAAACCATTTTCGGGCCTAAATTCAAATGACCAACAGAATATTAGAGTCAAGCTGAAGTGACACTATTTTTTTTTTAAATTCAGCTTGCAAATACCTCTCACTATAGCCACACTAACAACTATTGGCTTAGCTTCTTCAGAGTCTGGCTATGAAGTTCATTTGGTATGTAGAAACTTTACCTAGGATTGATGTCATAAATATAATAGATCATAAGCCTACATCATGGATCTCGTGTGGATATACTTGCACCAGAATTTAGGATTAAAGTATTGTCTGCAATAATGAAATATTTACCAAAGCTTTCTTTGGAATAACATTAGCCTTACAATAAAGTAGCAAGAAAGGTTATTTTTAATAGGGGGAGATGGGTAGGTTATCTCAGTCTCCATATTAACAGTACAAAAAAAAAGACCCAAATCCAGATTAAGTGGCACTCTTTCCCTCATTTATTTTCATTCAGTGTAAAATATCACATGCACACACATACACACTTCCATGAAAAAATAATCTGAAGCAGGAAAATAAAAAGCCTTTGAGTTATCTGTACTTACAAAATAAACAAAATATGATAAAGCAGGGCGCATTAATGTGGAATGAGGAGGATGCCAATATTTTATCTTGATGTTATGACTTGTTCTTAAACAGGATTAATGCAAAACTCTCACTGGTTTCATAAAACAAGGCAATGACCTTAGCCCTGCCACAGCTAATCTAAGAAAAAATTTGCAAGGAGAAAAGAAAAAAAAGTAAGCGGAAAGAAGAACTCCTATATTTCTCTAAGGATGCTTACACATGACTGGAAAAGATTCATAATGAAATAAACCAATTACACACTCTGCCACAAATGATATGCATGCATTAAATAATAGCAGTTGCTTTAGATGTTTTTTTTCTCCTGTAAAGAAAAAAAAAAACAAGGTCTCGGGACCTTAAAAGGTCCACAAAGCTTCTGAAACCCTAAACTCTAAAACCTTGCCTGCTGAACCACAAATGCCTTCCACCACTTTGCTGAATTAGCCTGGAAATTTGAAAATGCCTCCCCTACCCAATGGAAGTTCCCATCTTTTTCAAGGTTTGGGTTTTTCAGCAAAAATTCTTCGGAGCAGAAGGATACGAATTCTAGCTCACAACTTTGTTCCAAAAACAAACAACACCCCCCCCTCAAAGGCCATTGCATGATTCATTCTACTTGTAGACACCCCCCTTCTCCGTCCACTCTACCCAAACCCCTCAATGGTTATTCAATATTTACATCAAGGAATGTTTAAATAGTGATAGCTGCCAAAGTTTCCTGGGGGGGGATCCCAATCATCGTCGGGGGTCCCTAAGAGTTTACAGTGCAGTATGACAGAGTTAAGGGGAGCCAGCCGACTCCCTTACAAAAGAAGGTCAGCTCCAAAGGGGCTAATTCATTTTTCTTCTGGAAGTGCCAAGTCATTGGCGGGAGGGTGTCTGATCATGTTTTCCGCTGAGAACTTATTGGAGATTATAGCATATACTCCTCGTCTTTACTTCCCCCCACCACCTTAATCTTTTTCTTGCTGGTCCTGGCCGGATGGTGCGTTCAGAGAAGAGGGAACTACAGTTCCCACTGCCTCCTGCATATTCTGATTTCTTTCTCCTTTGTGGCCCTAGCTTTATCCTTCAAGCTTCCTTTAGGATTTGCAAAAAAAAAAAGAAGAAGAAGAAGAAGAAGAAGGGTGGAAGGGAGAGAGAGAAAATCGGAATTTTCCTAAGGGGAAGAGGAGGGAGAGAAATCTTACCTCGGAGGGCTGCCTTTGTTGCCCGAAAAGATGACAATTACTTAGGGAAGCCCTCGCCTCCTTTCCCCTAAAAGCAGCGTGCTCTAAAAGAAAAGGCGAAGGATGCTCACGCCTCCCTCCTCTCCGACCCTCCTCCTCCTGCTCCCTCCCACCCATCCTCTGAGAGAGAAAGCGCAGGCTGACCTCCTGCTCTAAGTCACTAGCCATTGATCTCCTCCTGCTTTCGAGCCCGCGCAACTTTTGCAGGCTCTCGCGCTCTCCACGCTAAAGAGCATCCCGGAAAAAAACCCTGACGCGCGGGGAGGCGCGCGGGCGGGCGCGGGCGCGCGCGGTCCCGCTTGCTTGCTTGCCCCTCTTGCCTACCTCACGCGCCCGTTTGAACTGTTACCTTTGGACGTTTGTTTGTTTGTTTCCCGGCTTATCTCTCACGGCAAGACCCTCCTAGGAATTCCCCACAGGGCAAAATGTCAGTCCGAGCCCCCTGGGTCATGGGATCCAATTCCCACGAGGCCCCCCACGGTGCCCGCTCCTGCCTGTCTGTTTTTTTGCAATCGGCAGCGGGCCTTTTCGGTCATCTTCGAGGGGATCTCAAAAGCTCCCTTTATGGATGGATTTCCTGCCAGTGGATTTCAGGGGCTCGCGGATCTCCTCAGGCAAAATGAGGGCTTGAAGAAGCAGCGTGAAGGGCATGCATAAGCGCACCATTGTGCCTACCATCCCTGTCCTCTTGTATCGTTATTTTTTTACTTATGTTATGTTTATACAAACTACTACTAGGATAGGATAGGACAGGACAGAATAGAATAATTTGGCCAAGTGTGATTCGACACACAAGAAATTTGTCTTTGGTGCATATGCTCTCAGTGTGCATAAAAGAAAAAGATACATTATACTATACATATTTGACAAATAAATAAAATAAGTAAGTAAGTAAGTAAGTAAGTAAGTAAGTAAGTAAGTAAGTAAGTAAGTAAGTAAGTAAGTAAGTAAGTAAGTAATGGAGATTAAATTAAGACTTGGCGTGATGGAAAAATCATGGATTCTGACCAAGCAGGATAGGATGAGATGATAGAATGGAATGGAATGGAATGCAATAATGGAATGGAATGGAATAATAGAATGGAATGGAATAATAAAATGGAATGGAATGGAATAGAATAGAATTCATTATTGGTCAAGTGTGATTGGACACACAAGGAATTTGTCATTGGTTCATTCGCTCTCAGTGTGCATAAAAGAAAAGATACATTTGTCAAGAATTATGAGGTACAATGCTTAAGGACCTTTGCCTTCCTCCTTTCGTGATTATAATTTTCGTTTGGGAATCATGCTAGATTTTATCCTTATTTAGGACCATCCAAGTGGGATTCTTCACATTCACCACTTTTTGTCAGCTTGGCCTTCTCCAGACTCTTTGAAATAGGTTAGAATGGTAATTCTTAACCTTTTCTTCACCACAGATCCCCTTTAAATATCTTTTGTGGCCAGGAATCATGGCCATGGACCGCCAAGATTTAACTTAAGATAAAACATAACAATTCTTTTAAGCTTTTGCAGACCCCGTGTGACGACATGAGGTTGAGAACCACTGGGCTAGAAAAATACAAAGCATTTTCCTGAACTTTGATGGAAGAACGGGGCTGGGGGGTGGGGGGATATCCGTTTAAAAGCCACAGAGAAATCAGAATATGTTAAATACACTGCTCAAAAAAATAAAGGGAACCCTTAAACAACACAATATAACTCCAAGTAAATCAAAGGTCTGTGAAATCAAACTGTCCACTTAGGAAGCAACACTGATTGACAATCAATTTCACATGCTGTTGTGCACATTCAACTTTGTACAGAACAAAGTACTCAATGAAAATATTTCATTCATTCAGATCTAGGATGTGTTATTTGAGTGGTCCCTTTATTTTTTTGAGCAGTATAAGTTGATTTCAGATCCACTCTGAAGTTCTATTATCCACTCACTACTACACAAGATTCCAACAGCCTTCTGCTGTGATAGCAAAAACCCACAGTATCATAGCAAGAAGCATGGAGGTGAAAAGAGCCACTTTCTATGTCAATTTTGTCACGCCAGTTTTCCTAGAGCTAAGCAGCAAGAATTATTTAAGAATAAACATGAATATGAATGCATTCTGTAGTATTTTTAAAACAATATCAATAGCATTTAGTAATAGAATTTAGACTTATATACTACTTCATAGTGCTTTTACAGCCCTCTCTAAGTGGTTTACAGAATTAGCATATTTCCCCCAACAATCTGGGTACTCATTTTACCCACCTCGGAAGGATGTAAGGTTGAGTCAACCCTGAGCCGGTGGTGAGATTTAAACTGCTGAACTACAGCTAGCAATTAGCTGAAGTAGCCTGCAGTGCTGCACTGTAGCCATTGCACTACCCCGGCTCATAAACACACATATGAGTTCAAGAATGAAGTTATGGTGTACTGTATTTCCTGCGATAACTGCAGACAATATCAGCCTTGATGACTGTGTGAGTGTAGTTTTTTTTAATGCTGTATTGGCAATTTACCGTATTTATTTATTTGATATCTTTTCTTTTTTTGCCGCCCTTCTCCTTAGACTCACGGCGGCTTACAACATGTTAGCAATACTACTTTTTAACAGAGCCAGCATATTGCCCCCACAATCCGTGTCCTCATTTTACCTGCCTTGGAAGGATGGAAGACTGAGTCAACCTTGAGCCAGTGATGAGATTTGAACCACTGACCTACAGATCTACAGTCAGCTTTAATGGCCTGCAGTACTGCACTCTACCTGCTATGCCACCTCGGCTCTTTGTCAAGAGAGGTGGGATTCAGCAAGTTCTGATCAGTTCCGGAGAACTGATAGTAAAACAATTTGAATCCCACTACTGGACTTGAACACCCAGCTGACCTTGGCAATGTTGGTAACTAAGTAGAGAGAGCTTTGGTTAGGTTAGGACTGGCTGGAAATTCCAGGGTGTTGGCCAGAGTGGGAAGGGAGAAGTAACAATCTGGGGAAAGACAATAACAAACATCTCTAACACTGCCAAGAGAAAAATTCAGTCAACAGATGGCAAGTTTGATTTGAGGGTATCTTGACTACCTTTGTAATAATTTGCTGTGCAACCTATATCTGTAATCTTGGTCAGTCGGTCAATGCTACAAAATGTGAGAAGCAGAGGTTGTTTTTGATTGCAAATAATAATAAACACGGTAGATGTCATAAAATCAAATGTCTCTAAGTTTGGACCTTCAGGATCTTAAATACAAGTCCTAGAAAATGTACTGGTTTGTCAACCCTACTGAGGCAACTCTATGGTTGTTATGGAGGCTGAAAGTCCAAAGTCCCTATAAACAATGCCTTCTGTGCCAATGTTAATGCCTGCAATTCTCCAGTAACAATGCAGAGAGCATTTGTGTCATTTCTAAGGAGATGGAATCCCTAATGTGTCTGTTGAATTCTTACATGGTGGAATTGGAGACCAGTCATTGCAGGATGGTAAGATATCTGACTGCCTTGGCAGTGTTTATTGCTTTTACAGTATACAGTTTTCCAAGCAGCAAAAGGAACAAAAAGCAATAGCATTTTATTGGTGAATTATCCTTACCAATCCTTAAGAACATCCTGTTGATACAACCTAGATGGCATCACATACCAGCCAGGGATAGTGTCCTACATCATCCTGGCCATGTGAACTGGATGAGATCATGTAGGTATGTGAGGCCTGCTTGAGGTAGGCAGCTTCTGCACACAATCTCTACATCAGGGGTGGGTTCCACCCAGTTTGGACTGGTTCGCTCATACTGGTATCAACCCGCTGGTGATGTCACGATGACATCACCAAACAGGATTGATCAGTGCCAGTCCATGGGCACCATCTTTTTAAAAATAGTTAGTTAGTTAGTTAGTTAGTTAGTTAGTTAGTTAGTTAGTTAGTTAGTTAGTTAGTTAGTTAGTTAGTTAGTTAGTTTTCCTTCTGAGCATGCACAGAATCGGAGTTCTGGCATTGTGCATGCAGTCACCATCTGTTTTTCAGCTTTGTTTTTGGTGCAGGAGGAAGTGAAGTGAACTGGCAGTGAGGTAAGTTAGAACCCACCCCTCCTCAACATGACCTCTGTTTCTACACTCACCTACTCAGATGAATTCTTAATATATAAAGGCAATCTTCCCCAACTCTTGAATGAGAACTGGTTTGTTTTTGGTTGACCTCTGATATGCAGAAGGCAAATTGTGCTAATTGCAATGCAAGAAGGAAGGGCTCTCAAGCATCCCATGTATCTTCAGAGCAGCTAAATACATTGAAGAGTGAAAAAAATAAAAGCTATCTGTCAGGATTCCAAATAACACCCCCAACCCAAGAGGTCTCTGAGGCAGGCAATTCCTCAAAGTTCCATTTTATTAGAGATGTCACATTGGCACATTGGTGCACCAGTTGCGGCCCTATCTGGACCGGGACTCATTGCTCACAGTCAATCATGCCCTCATCACCTCGAGGTTCGGCTACTGTAATGCTCTCTACATGGGGCTACCTTTGAAAAGTGTTTGGAAACTTCAGATCATGCAGAATTCAGCTGCGAGAGCAGTCATGGGCTTACCTAGGTATGCCCATATTTCACCATCACTCCGCAGTCTGCACTGGCTGCCGATCAATTTCCGGTCACAATTCAAAGTGTTGGTTATGACCTTTAAAGCCCTTCATGGCATTGGACCAGAATATCTCCGAGACCGCCTTCTGCAGCAGCGAGCAGACGAAGATCCGGGTTTCCCCGCCGCCCACGCAAAGGGGAAAGCCCGATTCGGCTCCTCGCTGCTGCCGCCAAGCAGATCAGCTGCTGGGCGGCCGCAGCAGCAGCGAGCAGATGAAGATCCGGGTTTCCCCGCCGCCCACCAATTAGGTCCCACAGAGTGGGCCTTCTCCAGGTCCCGTCAACTAAACAATGTCGGTTGGCGGGCCCCAGGGGAAGAGCCTTCTCTGTGGCGGCCCCGACTGTCTGGAACCAACTCCCCCCAGAGATTAGAACTGCCTCTACTCTCCCTGCCTTCCGTAAACTCCTTAAAACCCACCTTTGTTGTCAGGCATGGGGGAACTGAAACACCTCCCCCGGGCATGTACAATTTATGCATGGTATGTTTGTGTGTGTGTTTGTTAGTAAAAAAAAATGGGGTTCTTTTTTAAATATTTTAAATTATATTTGGATTTGTTATGAACTGTTGTATCTTGCTGTGAGCCGCCCATACAAATCTAAATAATAAATAATAAATAAATAAACATCTGGGAAAACCCGAATCTGAAAGCTTCCAGCTCTCCACACCCCTAAAAAAGCTCAGGTCCCTGCCCCAGCACCCATTATGCCCATCACATGGTCCAAACAAACCACTGTCCCAACTGGAGATGCCTCCTCCAGGTGCAGGGCAGAGTGACCTTGGCTCTCAGAGAAAGGAATGTTATTATGACTAAATACCTCTACCAACTCCTGCTCCCAGTTTCCCACAGCACTAAGTGTGGCAGCCCTGAAGATCCAAAAGAAAAGATGACCTCCAGGACTGATACTATCTCAATGTATTGATCAGCATATGAACACAATTTAACATTTTATTTATTTTATTTATTTGTTTTGTCAAGTACATATTGGAGGTATGTAAAGATATAATAATATTCATATACATGATACTAGTAACAAGAAAAAAATAAGAAGAAACGTTAGATATAATAATATTCATATACTGTACATGATACTAGTAAAAAAATAAAAGAAACATTAGGACAAGGGATGGAAAGCACGCTGGTGCAATTATGCATGCCCCTTACTGACCTCTTAGGAATCGGGACAGGTCAACAGTGGATAGTCTAAGAGTAAATTTTTGGGGGTTAGGAGATGATACTACAGAGTCTGGTAGTGAGTTCCGTGCATCAACTACTCGGTTGCTAAAATCGTATTTCCTGCAATTGAGTTTGGAGCGGTTTACATTAAGTTTGTATCTGTTATGTGCTTGTGTGTTGTTGTGGTTGGGGCTGAAGTAGTCATTGACAGGAAGGACATTGTAGCAAATGATTTTATGGGCTATGCTTAGGTCGTGTTTAAGGCAACATAGTTCTAAGGTTTCTGAACCTAGGATTGTAAGTCTAGTTTCGTAGGGTATTCGGTTGCAAGCGGAGGAGTGAAGGGCTCTTCTGGTAAAGTATGTGATGTTTCCTTGGTTATTTATTTATTTAGTGTACGGCATATCATACATGGATTAGTGTATATTAACATTTCACATAAGTAAATCACAGTAAAATATAAATGTTAAAAATATCTATGTTCAAATACCAATCTCTAGGGCAGTGATGGCGAAACGTTTTTGGTTCACGTGGGTGTGTTAGCATACGTGCATGTGCCCAAACCCCTTCCCCATGTATGCATACACACACACACACACACACCACTGCTCCTGCACATGCGCACAATGCATTTTTACTCTGAACATTTCTAAATAATACAAGCTTTTCGTGGATTTTTTGGCCCCTAAGAATAAAACCTAGTCAAGTTGGTTAATTCAATAACAAGCCGGCTTTATCTTGACATAGGAATTAATTCTCTAACAAAGGCCATTTGAGAAACTGTTACATCATGTCTAAAGTACATTTAACATTCTGAGAAATCATGACGCCCTTGGGTACATTAGGTTCTGTCCATTATTTAGAGTAAGTCTGATACCAAATTAGCTTTTTAATGTTATATGGCTTTTTAATGTTATATGTTTATAGTTTTGCATTTCAAATATCCATCAAAGCTCCAGCTATTACAATGTCCCTGCAATCACATGATTGCAATCTGGGTACTCGATAACCAGCTCACAATTACTACGTTGCAACATCCCACAATTATCCCACAGTCTTCTCATCGTTCCTATCACCCTTCTTTTCTCACTTATGACTATGTGACTGTAACTTGTTGGTTGTACCCATACAATTTTTATTAATATTGATTGTTTCCTGATTGCTTATTTGTACCCTATGACAATCATTAAGCGTTGTACCTCACGATTCTTAACAAATGTATCTTTTCTTTTATGCACACTGAGAGCGAATGCACCAAAGACAAATTCCTTGTGTGTCCAATCACACTTGGGCAATAAAGAATTCGATTCAATTCGATTCCATTCCATTCCACTCCACTCCATTCTATGATTGCCATTTGCAGCCTTCACCACCAATGTTGGACAAGAAAAGTCAATGGGGAATCCCATAGGAGATTTTAAAATGGCGACTGCATCATGTTGTGCTTAATGATGGCATGGAATTCACTTAACAATGGCAACCAAAAGGGCTGGAATTGCCATAGCTAAGGAGTGCAGTCACGTGACATTGCACTTTATTTATTTATTTATTAGATTTGTATCTCTCCGTAGACTCGGGGCGGCTACTTTGTCACTTAGTGATGGAAATTCTGGTTCCAATTACTGGTTGGTAATCAAGGACAACCTGGAAAAATCAAAACAGTTAGCAATAGCACTTAGACTTATATACCGCTTCACAGTGTTTTTACGGCCCTAAGCGGTTTACAGAATCAGCATATTACCCCCAACAATCTGGGTCCTCATTTTACCCACCTCGGACAGATGGAAGGCTGAGTCAACCATGAGCTGGTGGTGAGATTTGAACTGCTGAACTATGAGTACAGCTAGCAGTTAGCTGAAGTAACCTGCAGTACTGCACTCTATCCACCCCGGCACTTATGGAATTGTGGAGGAGAAATAATTACAAGGGCTCAGAGAGTCTGAGAGGAAAGCTTGTGGGGTCTTATTCAGATGAAATCAGATGAAGGGACCAAAATAAAAAAACAAAATACTCTGCAGGACTTTGGATCTGAAAGCAAAGGTATTTTGGAATATATGGACAGAAGTAAACCAGGGATTGGTTCCTCCACGTTCGGACCAGATCACCCGAACCAGTAGTGACGCACTGTTGATGTCACAATGGCATTATGGATCCAGTTTGGTCAGTGATGGTCCGTGGATGCCGCCATCTTTTGGGGGAGAATTTTTTCTGAATTTTTTACTGCTTGGAAGTTTGTTCCTCTGCTGGTGCTTGAAAAGGGGCCCTCCCACCTGCCCCCGTGTTTATATTTACCTTTATTCCTTTGCCAAAGCACCGCTAATTGACTCTTCGGCTGTGTTTTGGGCTGATTATAGCTACTGAGCACGTGTGGAAGCAGAATTGCATCTAACCAATCTTGACTGATCTTGGAAAACTAAAAATGGTCAGGTGTGGTTAATTCTTGGGTGGGACATCAACTTCTTCAAGAAGTTGAAGACACATACCAGAAGACAGCAGCAAGCCATAAGATAATTACATGAAATCAACTCCGTTTTGTGATCCCCCGCCCCACTCCTTTCCCTTCTTTAATACAGTAGTACCTCTAGATACGAGCTGCTCCACATGCGAGTATTCCAAGTTACGAGCCACGAGGGGAGAGAAATTTCTTTTCGAGACCCGAGCTCAAATTCGGGATACGAGCCGAGCGTCCACTAGGTGGCGCAAGAATCCTTGCTTCTGGTTATCTCAGAGGGGAAAAACAAAGTCTAAAACCATTTGTTCCAGATACGAGTTGTTCGACATACAAGCTCCGTTCTGGAACAAATTAAACTCGTATCTAGAGGTACCACTGTACATCCATCTATTTCTTACAATTTTCTATGTTCCCCTATATGCTTTTCCCCTATTGTTCTTTTAGAGAAAAATGCCTCTATCTGGAATTCTCATATGCTATTTTGTGGCTTAGCATCTCTGCCTTCAGGCTGTTTTTACTATTGTTGGAAAAAATGAAATTATAACATTACTCAATGTGGCTTCCAACAATCCAGTAAGATACATCACTATTTTTCCCCACAGTATGAAAAGTGAGGGTGAAAAGTGTTCAATTATATTACAAAAGTGGGAAAAGTTTATTTAGGAAGAATTTCTGATTCACATTTCTGATTCGGTTCCCCAGGCTAAATGATGCTTTCAAATGCCTGTAACTTTTTCTTCTTCTTCTTCTTCCAGTGATACAATAGAGATTTCTGGATGTACCATTATTAGTTTAACAGCTGCAGACAGGAAGGCACTACAGAGAGTGATCAATTCGGCACAAGAAACCATTGGAGCATCACTGGATGACATCGGCAGGTCTCACTGTTTCAGCAGAGTAAGGAAGATACTTAGGGATGATTTACACCTTGGCCAATGTCTCTTTTCACTTTTACCATTGGCCAGAAGACACAGAAGCCTAGCCAGCCGGATAAACAGGTTTTAAAACAGCTTTGACCCATGTGTTATCAGACTTCTAAACACAAGTTTAACTGGTGCCAGTGTAATATGTATATACCATAATATAAGATCAAACACCTGATGCATGCTGCACAGTATATGTTGTACATATAGGAACGTAGGACTAGTTTTTCCCTAACTACTAGTACAGTGATGGTAAACCTTTTTTTTCCTCAGGTGCCGAAAGTGTGTGCACATGCGGTATATCATATGTATGCCCACACCAGTGAAGGGCTGCAAAAACGTTTACTACCATACTGTGGATGTGGCTTATTTTGTGGGTGTGGCTTGCCAGCCATGTGACCAGGTAGCAGTGGCTTGATGATCATGTGACCAGGGGTGGCTTGAATGAATGAATGGATGGATGGATGGATAGATAAGTAGATAGATAGATAGATAGATAGATAGATAGATAGATAGATAGATAGATAGATAGATAGATAGATAGATAAAGCTCTGCCTGCCACCTGTGGCACATGTGCAATAGGTTCACCATCAAGATACCGGTATAAGGATTAGCCTTTACATTATTCACAATGTCTTGTAAGAACTGAACCAGTAGAGGCTAAACCAATTTCACTGTATAAATGATGTACAATAACAATAAAGGCCTCAACTTTATTAGTATCTTACTGGTGAACAGATATTTATTTTTACTTGCTCTTTATTTTAAATGAATGTCTATCTTACTTACTGATGGTGAACCATCAATCCTGAAGCCATTTGTGGGCTTTCTAAAACATACTCAATTCCCATAAATATGTCATGGTTGGTAATAAATTAAAAGGTAAATTGTGCATCATTCATTAAAATATGCATTTAGAGAATATACGGCATTGCTCATTCGTTTTCACCGGCTATAAATAACCCTTTTATTGTATTCTGGATGCTCAAATTGAATGAGAAAAAGGAAAGCATCAAAATGTTATTCGATGTAATGAAACAAAACTCTGCAAAAGGCAAAATCTATATCAGTGGTTTCCAAGCTTTTTCAGTCCATGTCCCGCTTTGTGCTACAAACTCACCCTTAGTGCCCCCCCATCCCTTTCAAGTAGGTGTGGCTTGGTGGTCAGGTGACTGGGTGGGCATGGCCAACTTGTAAAATATGGTGAAACTCACTTAACAATGCTTTGCTTAGCAACCAAATTTTTGGGCTCAATTGTTAATGTCTTTCTTTCTTTCTTTCTTTCTTTCTTTTCTTTCTCTCTCTTTTCTTCCTTCCCCTTCTTTCTTTTTCTTTCTTTGTCTTCCTTCCTTCCTTTCTTCCTACCTACCTACCTACCATCTTCCTTCCTTCCTTCCTTCCTTCCTTCCTTCCTTCCTTCCTTCCTTCTTGAAGTCAAGCGATGGATAAGGAAGGTTTTTTCCCCCCAAACTTAGAAAACTGCATTAAACAATTGGGAAAAATAATGAGCTTCCAGCCCAAATCAGCATCCTGCAAATGTATGTGAATAGTCTAGCTACAAATGCATCATTGTTAACCTGCACTGATGCATAGTCAAAACAGAAGCCCATTTGTATAAAGTGAAGCCAGAACTATCAAGAATCCTTGATTTGTGAAGACCAATAAACATAGTAAGATAGACTAATCATTCATAAGCCAGTCGTTCTCGTTGTCTGAACAAAATGTTATTCACAAGGATGGGCAACTGGCTAATTGTGTTTATCTTTTTTTCGTCTCTTTTTTATGATTTTGTTGAGACTGTTGTTGAAATACAGCAACAAAACATCCATATCAGTAATTGTGCGTGAGACAGAGATGGGGGGAGGGAGAGAGAAAAGGGAGAGGCAAAGGGAGACTGACTGACTTTTGGTCAAAAATAAAAATAACAGATATGTTACATTTCCCCCAGATTTAACACATCTAATTTCTTTTCATTCATGGAATGTCACCCTCCTCCAAAACTGCTATGTTCAGACACCATCTCATTTCAGTTAAAACTAACCAGATCAAATCCAATCTTTATTAAGAGTCATAGATCAGCATAAAAACTCACCCAAAATGTACAAGGCCAAAATTTTAAATCTTATATCTGAATAATGGCTTGCTGCATCTCCTCTGTCAACCCTTGAGGTATTAAAGAAGACAGAAGCTAGGATCTTGATTCAGTTGCTGTATTAACCTGGCAAGGGACTGAGTAGTTCACCATCTTATAGCATTGCCAAACAAGAACAATTAAGCAGAAAGTAATAGTGCCCTTTCAGAATGCAGAAGCCAGAAAGTGAAATTGGAATTGAATTTAGCAGCAATTTTGACTTAACAGCGTGTGTGAATTCTTCCAGACAGTTGGACAAAGATAAATGGTAAATTTATTGTGCATCATTACTTACAAATATGAATGTATATGAAAATTATTTATATTTTTGGCTGAAAAGCTATTTTGATATTTCCTCAATGTTATAAAATGGATTTGTAATAGTTCTTTTTTTTTTCTGGATTGTTATGTTCTACAAGAGATGAATAAAACACTCTCTTGTGTCCAGAATGCTTCTAAGGAAGAATTTTGTCTACTTTTGGTATGAGAAAAATGTTTTTGTTGGGGTCAATTTTATGCCTGAACAGGATTACAAATAGCATATACATAGCTTGTCCCACTCTTGAATTGAATAGGATTTCTAAGTCATTCAGTAAGGAAATCCTTAAATTACTGCAGCAAGTTGGTTGGGACCTACCTAGTGGAGAATAGGATCTATTGACCTCAGTGAGACACGGATGCCAATTGACTTGTTGAGATTGCAAGTGACCAAGTCTGTGATTCTCTTATAAGGAACCGAAATATTGTTAGGGAATGTAATCACTGCCCTCTAGTGGGAAATGAAAATTAAAATAATGCCATTCCTAACAATTATGAAGTAGGTGCAACCAGCAACTATGTATGCCGAACTGTCAGGATGGAAGTCAGATTTCATCCTGTTACCAAGTATTTCAGAATGGAATCAGAATCATTGTTTTACTGCTAGTCTCAGTTGAACACGGAAATGCAAGGTTTCCAAATATTCTGAGAAAATGTAGTGTTTAATTCTGTGAACTATGCTTTTGGACATTCACTGAGCATTCTGTCAACATGCCAGTAACCTCTTCATAACGGAAGCAGCTTAGAAATTTATGAAAAGCTGCTGTGCCAAGCTCATTTCTTTTAATGATTACCATATTTTTCAGAGTATAAGGTGCACCTTTTTGCCCTCTAATAGGCTTCCCCCCCCAACCTTAATAAGGTACCAATGAATGAAGCGATCTTCCATGCCTTGCTAGCAAAGCAATCATCCCTTTGCCTGCTTTTCTTATTGTTTCTCTCTCTGAAAAGAGAGAGAAGTGAAGTGTTTTGGAAACCGGTTTTTATCCACAACCAGGGAATAAAAAGCAAGCACGTGGGCTCAAAACCAGCAAACTAATGTGCTGAAGCTGACCAGACTAGCCAGATGAAGACCTGGTAGGCAGATGATTATTTTTCTCCAATGCACTGGCAAGGAGAGTCCAATGTGGGTAGTATTCTCTAGTCTTATTGGTAGGGACTGAGTTTTTTTGACTCTCCTTGCCGTACATTGAGAAGACCATTCAGGTAAGTTTCAACGGTTCTTTCAGCTATTTTCCTCCCCCAAAACTAAGGTGCATCTTATACTACGGTGCGTCTTATACTCTGAAAAATGCAGTACTTCCTTATGTACCTTTGGCTTCTTATGGCCAAGGCCAGTACTTTCTACTTTAGCCACTTCAAGTTGAGCCCGTTTATCTTAGCACCTTGAGACTTGTGCAACTTTTTTTTTTAATGAAAGTCATGAACATGAGACTATGAATTGATAAACTGAATGGGTACATTGGACAGGAATTGATGCCGGAATCAATTTTATGTTTATTTTTATTCTTTATTTTTTTCATAAGTAACGTATCTAATACTTCTTCCTCCTCATTCCCCCACAAACCTGTGAACTGGGCTGGGCTGAAAGTGAGCGAATAGCCCAAGGACACCCAGCTGTTTTTTCAATGCCCATCTTAAAGTTGTAAAAATGAATTTGCAGAAAAGATAACCTGTCCAATTGGCGATTTTGAGCATTCAAGGGTATATCATAGGTATATTTTATTCCAACAGTTTCCCATTTATTTATTTATTTTATTTTATTTATATGCCACCCAACTCCTTAGGAACTCTGGGGGCTTACAGCAAAAATCAACATCTGAAAAGACAGTTTAAAAGACAACTTAAAACCTGTTAATAAAATCATACATATCTTTTGTGGACGGATCTAGAAAATGGATCATTTGATCAATGGACCTCGGCCTGCCAGCAAAACCAGGTCTTTAAGGCTTTCCTTAAAGTAGGGTGGGGGCAATATGGATCTCAGGAGGTAGCTGATTCCAGAGAGCTGGTGCCACCACAGAGAAGGCCCTCCACCACGGCCCCGCCAATCAAGAATTAGCTGATGGGACCCAGAGAAGGCCAACCCTGTGGGCCCTTATCAGTCCCAAAGATGATGATGATGATGATGATGATAATAATAATAATAATAATAATAATAATAATAATAATAATAAATAATTTATTAGATTTGTATGCCGCCCCTCTCCGAAGACTCGGGGCGGCTCACAACAATAATAAAACAATATTACAATGAAACAAATCTAATATTAAAAACATCTAAAACCCCATCATTTAAAACCATGCAGCGCACACATACCAAATATAAAATATAAAAGCCTGGGGGAGGTGTCTCAGTTCCCCCATGCCTGGCGATATAGGTGGGTCTTAAGTAATTTGCGAAAGACAAGGAGGGTGGGGGCAGTTCTAATCTCTGGGGGTAGTTGATTCCAGAGGGCCGGGGCCACCACAGAGAAGGCTCTTCCCCTGGGGCCCGCCAAGCGACATTGTTTAGTCGAAGGGACCCGGAGAAGGCCAACTCTGTGGGACCTTATCGGCCGCTGGGATTCGTGCGGTAGAAGGCGGTTCCGCTTCTGGTCTGGGCTTTAAAGGTCATTACCAACACTTTGAATTGTGACCGGAAACTGATCAGCAGCCAGTACAGGCCACAGAGTGTTGCAGAGACGTGGGCAAATCTGGGAAGCCCCACGATAGCTCTCGCAGCCACATTCTGCATGAACTGAAGTTTCTGAACACTTTTCAAAGATAGGCCCATATAGAGATAGTTTGGCCCTAAGCCATGTAGGTCTTTAAAGGTGATAACCAACACCTTGAATCTCATCCAGAGACTGATTGGTAGCCAGTGCAGCTCACAGAGAGTTGGTGTGATATAGGTATACCTAGGTGCACCCACAACAGCTCACATGGCTGCCCTCTGGACCAGCTGTAGTCTCTGAACGATTTTCAAAGGTAGCCCCATGTAGAGCGTGCTGCAGTAGTCTACTGAGATGATAAGGGCACGAGTGACATAAGAAGAGCCTCCTGATCCAGAAAGGGACACAATTGGTACACCAGGTGAACCTGTGCAAAGATCCACCTGGCTACAGCTGAAAGATGTTGTTTTAGTCTCAGCTGAGATCTATCTATCTATCTATCTATCTATCTATCTATCTATCTATCTATCTATCTATCTATCTATCTATCTATCTATTATTTGGATTTCTAGGCTGCCCTTCTCCATAGCTTACTAAGCAAGAAATACAAAAAGAAACATGTAAGACACCCAAATGTTAAAAACTACTCTAAAGCTAATTTTAAAATCCCAATTATTTAAAATTGCAATCCCCTTCTGAGGGGGGCAACCTTCCCCCCCCCCAACAACAGATGGACAGTTGGTGTAGTCCTTCAGAGGGAATACCCACAGCCGTTCAGTCTTGTCAGGGTTAAGTTTGAACCTGTTAACTCTCATCCAGACCCTCACAGCTTCCAGGCACCGACACATCACATCTACCGCTTCAATAAATTGACACAGGGTAGAAATGTACAGCTGGGTATCATCAGCGTACTGCTGGTACCTCACCCTGTGTCATTGGATGATCTTACCCAGTGGTTTCATGTAAATGTTAAACAGGAGAGGAGACAGCACTGAACTCTGTGGCACCCCACAGAATGGTCTAGGGGTCAACCTCTGTCCTCCTACCAACACTGTAACCAACCGGAGAGATAGAACCACCACAGCGTGGTGCCTCCCACTCCCAACTCCACTAGTCGGGGCAGGATACCATGGTCAATTGTATCGAAAGCCACTGAGAGGTCAGGGATCACCTAGAGGAATGACCCCCAACCTGGGCGTGCCAGGGGTCATTCATCAGCATGACCAAAGCATTTTCTGTGCTGTAGCCGGGCCTGAAGCCCAATTGAAAAGGGTCTAGAAAATCGGTTTCCCCCAATGATCATAGAAGCTGGAGCGCCACGACTTTCTCCACAACCTTACCCACAAAGGGCAGGTTGGCAACTGGACCAAAGTTTAATTCAGCTGGATCCAGGAAAGGCTTCTTGAGGAGGGGCCTCACTTCCCTTAACGGTTGTAGGAAAGACGCCTCACTCAACGAGACATTGACCAAAGCCTGGAACCAGCCTCATGTCACCTCCCTGCTGGCCGAAACCAGCCAGGAGGGGCATGGGTCCAGCAGAGAAGTGGAGGAACTCACAGCTCCCATAGCCTTGTTCACTTCCTCAAGAGTCACAGCAGAATTAAACTTGTGCCACATAATAGGACTAAGACCTGCCCCTGTCATCTTGGTCTGACTTACCCAATCAGAGTCCAGATCCATCCGAATCTGGGTGACTTTATCTGCTAGACACTGAACAAATTTATTTATTTATTTATTTATTACTTAGATTTGTATGCCGCCCCTCTCCTTTTCTGCCTTGTGTATAAATTCCTCAGCTCCACCCTGCAGGATCTCCTCCACTCCCTCCACATTAAAGGAATGGGTCACTGTGAGAAGGGCGGCTGAGTGCAAATCCTCGGACACAATGTGCAGAAAAATGCGAACATTTTGCTGTCCGTATCGCCACTAGGTAAGTCCTAATAAAGGCTCTTAACAGGGGGCAGATTCAGAGTTATTCATTCTCCAACTCCAGAACCAGTTACTGGTTCTCTGATACTGCTAGGTGTTGAATCAAAAGTCAAATCCAAGAAAAGAGAAGCAATTGCAGGAAGTGGACATGGAAGAAGAAGATGGATCCACAATTATAGCTTATTGATACTGCCAATTAAAAAGCCCCAGACAATTGATTTTTTTGGTACAGGTTTTCTTTTGTGTCATTTTTAACAAACTGCATTCAATAGTTTAGTGTCATTTTTCGTAAATTGTATTAAATATATTACTTCACAATAAATTTTGAAAATGTGTTCAAAAATCTTCAAATACTTGAAAAGATGTCAGATGGAAAAACAAAACATGATCCCACTAATTCCACAGTGCCAGATCTAGAAAAATGGCAAATTATGAAAACAAACGAACAAATGTCTGACCTGCAAGAGCAGTTCACAGTGGAATAATTTCCCCACCAGTAATGCATTCTCTCTTACTAGATGTGTCATGACCCAATGTGTCTCTGGATTTCTGCATTAAGCAGGGGTTGGATTCAATAACTTTCTTTACTGTATAATTCTATAATTATAGAATTTTATAATTCTGTCAGCAACTGGTCTGGTCTTCAGACAGTCAAAATTTCAGCAACTGCATGGATATTCACAACTGAATTGGTCTTTCAGTTCAGCTTTAATGCTAATAAATAGTATGATTGCGGCATTGGTGCACTGTAAATACAATTTTTTTAACTTTAAAATTCCATTCAATTACAGACAAAAAGACTCCATACTTTTCATATTTACACATTTATTATTTGCTGTACAGATTCAGGAGTGCAGTTCTGCCTCCCAGATTTTATTTAATGATCATTTAAACATGATGCATACAAGCTGGGTCCACACAATTTCAATTTCTTCAGACTTGTTTTTTAAAATCTTATTTTTTTTCTACTCTAGTCTTTTTGTATAAAACATTTCCCCTTTTGGATTTTTATGTTTCATTCCATGTTTAAAACAACCTTGGAGCAACTGTTGTGCAAGCAAGCATAAATAAATTTCTTCAGTTTCAAAGAGCTATCTTTTGAAAGAGCAGTAAAAGTAATCCAAATGCTACTATTCGTTGAACTGCAAAAGAAGCCACTTCTATGAAATAAATTACAGCAGGTATTATGTGGACTTATGACCCTTGTATCAGAAGAGAAATCTATGCCACTTTTGTAAAACTTAAGACTGATTTGCTTAAGCAGAATTCCTTAGTGTATGTCCCTTGAATGTGTGTGGTGTTAACTGTCACTTTTCCAGTATAAATACACCTTGGATCTGATATAGAGGGTTAAAGGAAAAATATTCATTTAATTTTATGCCATTAGGAATGCCTGAAACAGGAAGCAGGTTCTCGGGTGAGATGTCCACAAAAATTTCATTCTTTAAAAAAATTAAGAGAAACACCTGTTATCTCTGCATTGATCCATAGTGATTTAAATCTTGGAAAATCCATGAATCTGAAGTTTAGAAATAAAATCCTTGACTTTCTTCCACTCTTCATACAATTCACTGCAAAAGTTAAAATTAAGACACATACTATTTTACAATAGGATCATATACTGGAGAAGTATTTAATCACAGTAATGCAATTATTTCAGTACATGCAGAGGAAATTTTCTGTTTCTACTTCTTCTGTTATTATCACCAATTCAATTTCTATGACTGCATATCTCAACTGAACAAATCTAGGTGGGTGATCCAATCTACATTCATTCATTGTATATGACCAGACAACTTTTGGTCACTCAGTTTTGTGCATAATCTTCCCACCTTCCTTCCTTCCTTCCTTCCTTCCTTCCTTCCTTCCTTCCTTCCTTCCTTCCTTCCTCCCTCCCTCCTTTGTAGAGTTAATGTCCCATAAAATTTATCTACTTAAAAAATCAAAACTACACACCAAAAGTTGTAGTCTCAACTTATGACCAGTCTTTTAGTGACTGTTCAGTTATGACTGACCCTCCAAAAAACATTTACAACCTGCTGTAGCTCTGATTGATCGCCTTCCCTGTGGACTTGGGACAGCACTTCACATACTCAGGAACTAGCCTGCATTTAACACTGTTGTACGTAGAGAACTATCTATTCAAGAATGCAAACTTTCCACCCTCCCTTAAAACAATCCTTGGGGAAACCTATTAACAACCTAATGGTATCATGTAAATCAGTGGTTAACAACCTTTTCTTCACCATGGATCCCCTTTAAATACCTTTTGTGGCCACAGATTATGGCCACAGACACCCCCCCCAAAAAAAGACTTAATTCAAGCTTGAAATTATAATATTTCTTCAAGCCTTTACCGAACCCCTGTGAGACATTGGGGGGGGGGCAAGGATCTGTGGACCACAGGTTGAGAAATACTGGTGTAAATTATATAGTGCTACCTTTATTTATAAATAGCTACTGCTATTTGGATTTTTTTTATCCTGCCACAATGCTATCAGATTACAATGTGAAACTCCAACAGTCTCAAGAAAAAGAGCAATATGCTCTAGTTAGCTTATATAAACATTTTACTTGTTTGTAGGACTTCTGTCAAAATGTGAATCTTCTCTTAATCATTTAACTAAAAAGGGAGGGGGGATGAATTGTACCTTCAATGTCAAGAAATATTTCTTGACATTAGACTCCTTACCTTGAGCCTAGTTATTATCACACATCTCTACTGACCTCTTTTCAGTTCAGTACTTTACCTCCAGCAAATCAGCCTATTTGCTTTCGCATGAAAGTTGATCTGTATTTTCAGAAGCTTTAACATCTGGATTATCTAATGACATCTCACATAAGTAAACATCAATGGGTCCTTTTGTGCTTCTAACATGTGCTTCTATGCAGTTCTGAAAAATACCAATATGTTTTGATGATTTTAATAGATGAAGGGTGCATAGATTTCATCGTATTTCAAAACTCGAAGCATGCCAGCATATTCAAGGAAAGAATTCTAATTCCCCAGAATGTAACAAGAATTCCAGGTAAGCAGTTCAGGAAAGGCCCCAAATACTTTATGCTGCTAATTTATGTATTGCTTTGAAACTAGCAATAGATATCTCCCAGTCTCTTCATAAGTTTCTTATTAAGGGATTTGCTTAAGATCAGTGGGACAAAATCATTTTCATTTCAAATTAGTGTTTGATCCTAATGAAATCAGCTCAGATATGTTTGAAACTTCAGAATGAGGTAATATAGAGTGAGAAAACAAAAATGTGTGTAATTTCATTTCCATATAGAAGCAATCAGCCTAAAGTATAGTTAAATTTTCAACAGGTTAATTTACAAGAATATGAGGCAAATTTCCTTCTGTGAAATTTAAAATTAAAATAAAAACTTCACTGTTGGTCTTTGTAGGTAGATCTTTTTACAGCTATCCATCCAATTAAATCCCAGTAATTTCAAATCAAGTCAAGAAGTACCTACTTCTTTAGGAGGGGGTATTTCCATCCTGGTTTCTTCAGGAGCCTTAATTGCAATAACAATCTGTTCTTGAAATGTCTGAATGTTATGGATATCTTGATAGGTCACATAAGCCAATGTATGCAACAGTTAAGAAATTTTAGCAGCAGTAGTAGAAAGTATGGTTTACCTTTATATATACAGTACGTTTAATAAAATATTATAATTACACAAAAACCTAATACTGTTCAATTCCAGCAACTGAATATTTGTCAATGTTAAGGAAAAAGGATATTTTGCATTTTCTTTATCATCTGTTAAGTCAAACAACTGATGAGCACAATCTTTGATTAATTCATCCAATGCTTCTTCCATTATTGTCAAATCACAAAGTTCATCTCTTAACTTCTGTTGCTCCGGTGTTCGTTTAGTAATATGCTTAATATCTGAACCCCTAAGATAATTTTTCAAAAAAATTATAGGTTTAAGGTTTAAGCTTAAAGATACTGTATAGATAGCATTACATCATTTTATCAATATCAAAATCATATTTAATGAGAGCATAAAAATATTTACATACTACTAAAATTCTTGTGTCTGTAGCCTTAAACTGGAAAAAATGGTATATCAAAACTTTGTCAACAAATAGGGATATCTTATAGAATGCTGGAACTCAAATGGGATAGGGATATCAAATGGGATATCTTATAGAATGCTGGAACTCTTTATTCCTGAGGAAATGAAATTTGGGAAAGCTGTGTCTGTTTCAGTGCTGCTGGGGTCACATAATCCTTTTCTTCAACATTTGGTGACACTCATGCAATCCCTCCCCCAGTCAGCAGAACCTACATATCTGTCTTCTGGGAAAAGAAGTAGGAAAGGGAGGGAGGAACAATGAGGAATGAATATCACATTCCATTCCTGTCCCCAACTGCTCTCCCAATCACCTTTCCCATTAACTCTTGCATATCTGTGACCACACACACACCCAGATTTCCCTTTGCCCACTCTCCCTGATTTGCATAGCACCTCTCACACCCTACTATCTTTCCCAATCCTCACCCCTTGGTTCTCTCCCACGTGGTAGCAACTACTAATCTGTCTGTTGGCCTTGGCCTTGCAACTTCCTGCTGGCTTCCCCCACTTTCTTACTGCAAAATTCTCACAAAGTGGGGAAGTCAGTAGGAATTCTAGGGAGAGAGAGAAGAAGGAAGGAAAGGACGGAAGGGGGGAAGGAAGGAAAGAAAACAATGTCAGAGAAGAAAAGAAGTGAGCAAGGGAAAGAAAGGAGGAGGAGGAAGGGAAGGGAAGTTACCAGTGCTTTATGCCACAAGAAAACTCAATGGGAAATCCAGCATTCATTCCTGCTCCTGCTGCTTTTTGCCTTCCCTTGGTCATTTTGCTGTTTAGGAAATGAAATATCTCTTAAACAATGACCCAAAAGGGCACAGGTTATCTAAACTTCTAAAATCAGCTATCACTGTCAGTTACACATTTTGTGGGACTACATACATATATACATGCATATCATTTATTCTTGTGCAGACATAACAAAGTAAACTCACTGACATTCTTATTAGATCAGGTTGTGTAAATTGTATACATACTGTTGTGTACATTTTTACAAGTCTTACATTAATAATCTTTATATATAAGAAGCTCTGCATCATTATTGAAGATTCTCTCCACTTGAGATTGTACTGTGGTAAGAGCTGAACTAAGTTTCTCCGTATCAATAGTTTGATACTCAAATTACAGTATTATGATGCTTAGAGCATAAACCAAACTCAAATATTTACAGGTATAATTGTAGAAATCCATAGGTCAACCTGTATACTTTTATCATTCTTCATAATTAATAGTTTGAAATAAATACCACATATTTAAATATCCAGGATCTCAAGTACAAAGTTAGAAAAAAAGACCCTACTTACACCCATTGGATATGATTCTTGGATCTTTTCCGAACAAGATGTATTCCATCCAATACGTTTGTAATATCATACACTCTTCGCTTCCTTACTCCTAGTAAACGAGATACTTCATTCAAATCCAGGACTCCTTCAGGAGCAGCTTTGACAAGATCCATGAATCTTCTGGTCAGCTGAACCAGAGATCCATCATAACGGGGCTTTCTGCCTTTCATTGATTCTGCACAGATTTAAATAAAAGTACAAATTAATTCACTGTAATAGAGTTGTAACATGGAAAAATTCTCTCATTTGTCATCAAAAGCTTTTGAGCTAATCACCCTAGCTAACAGGCACCAATTGAATAATGAAACATACAGTATTTGCATTGCCTCTAAAAAAATGTATTCAAGAACACATTAACTTTTAGATTTAAAAAAGCCCAAATTCATATCTATCTACCTACCTACCTGCCTACCTACCTATCTAAACACACACACACTATATAAATGCATTATTAAAAAAAATAAAAACAAAAAAGGGATTGGTTTGTAGACCTTAAATTAACCTCAACACCAAATGCTGACCTCTTGATGGCAAATAAGTAAAAATTGGGATTGGAATTTTTTTAAAAAAAGGATTGGTCTCTTAGCATCTTTCACAGTATTAAAGATTTAAATGAAAGTTAAAAACAAACCACCCACAAACCTTTAATTTTCATTAAAAGGCTCCACAATAGCATTACAATAGTTACCATGGCACTGAAAAAAATGACTTACAACCCAGTCTTTGGACTTACAACTATTGCAGCAACTGTGCAGTCACAAAATTCTGGACCGCGGCAGCTAATACAGGTAGTCCTCAAATTACGACCACAACTGAGCCCAACATTTATGTTGCTAAGCGAGACATTTTGTTAAGTTAGTTTTGCCCCTTTTATGACCTTTGTTGCCACAGTTGCTAAGTGAACCATTACAGTTGTTAAGTTAGTAACAGGATGCCTAAATGAATCTGGCTTTGTTATTGAATTTGCTTGTCCAAAGGTAGCAAAAGGGGGATCACCTGATATATTTGTGTGTGTGTGTGTGTGTGTGTGTGTGTGTGTGTGTGTGTGTGTGTGTGTGTATGCTGGTCTTTCAAGCACCGGTGCCGGTCTTTCGGGCGCCATCTTTTTCCTCATTTTTGGTCTTTTTTGCTTCCTGTGCATGTGCAGAAGCAAAATCTTGCAAGGGGACGCTCGTGCGTGAAAGATTTTGGCAATTTTTGCATGCACAGAAACAAAAAATCGCCAAAATCTCTTTTGCACACACATCCCCTTGCAAGATTTTGACACATTTGTGCTTCCTGTGCATGAGTGGAAGCAAAATCACGCTGGGGATGCATGCATGCATGCATGCAAGAATCCTCATACTGTGCACACAGTGCATTGGTAGCAGCAGGTAATAGGAATCCGCCCCAATTTATATATATCGTATGTATGTATGCATGTATGTATGTATGTATGTATGTATGTATGTATGGTTGTTTTTCTGTCAAAATAACTCTGGTATTTCGAAATATGGGAGGAAGCGACTTTCCTTTCCTTTTGCCTCTTGGCCCCACACAGGGGCCATTTCCAAGGCAGAAATACATATACGTATATATGTATATGTATCAGATAGATAGATTAGATAGGTAGGTAGGTAGATAGATAGATAGACAGACAGAGAAAGATGATAGACAGACAGACAGACAGACAAAGATGGTAGGTAGGTAGGTAGGTAGGTAGGTAGGTAGGTAGGTAGATAGATAGATAGATAGATAGATAGATAGATAGATAGATAGATAGATAGATAGATAGATAGATAGATAGATAGATAGATAGATAGGATACATGTGTGTGTATTACATCAGGGACACCGCAACCATCATAAATAGGAGTCAGCTGTCCAGCGTCTCAATTTTGATATTGTGACCTGATGAAAAATATTGCAAGGATCCTAAATGTCTAAAACGATCCTAAGCCACTCTTTTCAGCGCCGTTGTAATTTTGAACGGTCACTAAACGAACCGTCGTTAAGTCGAGGACCGCCTATACAAGAAGCAAAGAAGCCCAACGTTTTGGGACCTCTAGGAACTAAGCCTGGCTAATAACGCAAAGGGAAATTTCCTCATGCGTTCACAACCGGCATCTTTCTGAGGCCCGAAGACTGCCAAGGGCGAGAAGCCCTATCCCACCCGGCCCGAGGACCGCCAAGACTCGCAGGCAGGCTACGACGAATTTCGAGACCAACTGGGGAAACCGCAGAAAACGTGAACCGGGTCCAGACGGCAGCCGGAATCCAGAAACTCCCCTCCCCTCGCCTAATTCTCATTCCCAAGCCCCTTTAAGAGAAGCCGAAGGAGCCGCCTTCATCTCCCCCCCCCCCCTTGTTCGATTCTCCTCGCGGACTCTATTTTATTCTGCTCAGCTCCCCCAACTCGCCGGTTTGGCAACCACCCCAGCCAGGCAAACCTAATCCCATCTCCCGTTCTTTCTCCTACCCGTGCCAGGAAAGACAAATGGCCTTCTGAAGCCCAGCGGGGCCCCTTTGGCCCACCCGCTGCCTCACTCACTGGCAGCGAATCCAAGGAAGGCGACGGGAACCGCAGCCGCTGCTCCTACTCTCGGCCGGAGCTGCAGCCCAACGCCAGGGCGGCCATCTTGGCCCAGCCTTTCCCTCGGCGGTGTTCTTGGCCTTTCTCCGCCTCAATAGAAGGCGGAGGGGAAGGAAGGGGGCGGAGGAGGGAGACACGGCGAAGCGCCGCCCGCTTCTCCTCCTCCGGGGTGCCGCCTCGGTTCGTAGCTGCCGCTTTAATAGCGTTTTCCTTGGATCCCGAGCGGGCAGTTTAACCCCGGAGCGGAGCAGAACCTCAGTCTGCTCAGGGCAGAGCGGGAGGAGTTGGAAGGCCCCCGACTTCGGCCTTCGGATCAGGAGGCGTCGAGGAGCCGCTTAAGATGCTCTGCGATGGGCGGGAGTGGTCCGACTCGGCTCCGGGACCCTCCAAGTTAAGAGTTTTCAAAGTTTCTCCCGGGAGAACTGCTTCTAGAATGTTCTCTTTATTACGTTTTATGTATATTTTCATTTATATACCCTAAGAGCATCTGCACCAAAGACAAATTCCTTGTGTGTTCAATCACACTTGACCAATAAAGTATTCTATTCTATTTTAAACTTCCTTTTCTTTGTTGTGCTTTTTTAATTTTTAGAATATTTTTAAAATATATATGTGCATTTCCCCCACCCCCTTGCATTTCTTAACTCAGTGATTCTCAACCTGGGGTTTGGGACTCCTTTGGGGATTGAACAACCATTTCACAGAGAGTTAGGAACTAAAGCTTCTATTCTGGCGCTTGGAATATATTTTTACAACCCGGCCAATCAGGCGTTTACAGTGCGGGTGTCCCTCTGACTTTCCTGCCAATCAGCTTAAAGCTCTGTTGAGAGAATTGGCGCTAGACTTATGGTTGGGACTCATCACAACATGAAAAACTGTATTAAGGGGTTGCGGCATTAGAAAGGTTGAGAACTTAAGACTTAACAGGTAATAAAGGCTGCAACCCTTTCCGCAACAAATGATGTTTTGGAATGAACTTGTTATTGGGGATGCAGTGTTACTATTTCATTTTTTTTAACATTTTGGATAAATGGACTTGGAATCAAAAGACTTCTGAATAAAGGAGAATGTGTGTAGCTCAAAATTGAAATGGGAGGTCTTTGTTTTCCTGCAAACGCTACCTGGGTTAAGTACTCATCTGTTTCCTAGTTGAGGGAAGCCAGCCTTGTCAGAAGACTCTTTGATTATGTGACTAGCATGACTATAGGACAGTGATGGGCAACCTTTTGAGCTTGGTGTGTCAAAATTCGCTGAAAAACCGAGCATAACTCGGGTGGTGTGTCACCTTGAGAAAAAAACCATAATTTTGTGATATTTATAGTTTAAATAACAAATATGTATAATTATTTAACTTACCTGCTTAGTGACTTCTTTGTTAATCTGTCAGTTGGTTTCAACTGCGACCTAAATTTCACAGCAACCTAAATTTGGGGCTCAATTGTAATTGCAATTCGAGGACTACCTAATGACATTCATAATCACGATAGTTTCTGACACTGGATTACACTAGGATGGGAAATACGAGGTGAAACGGGATGAACCAGAAACTCAAATATACTGCTCAAGAAAATAAAGGGAACACTTAAACAACACAATATAACTCCAAGTAAATTAAACTTCTGTGAAATCAAACTGCCCACTTAGGAAGCAACACTGATTGACAATCAATTTCACATGTTGTCAGCACATTCAACTTTGTACAGAACAAAGTATTCAATGAGAATATGTCATTCATTCAGATTTAGGATATATTTTTTGAGTGTTCCCTTTATTTTTTTTTACCAGTGTATTTTTTCACAAAGCGTGTGTGCATACTTGTGTGCATGCTTGTTTCTCTCTCTCTCGGCGTGTGTGCATTCTTCATATATGAAATGTTGGCGATCTGATCAGGGTGCGTTTCCTCCCTCCCTCTGCCTGTGTCGGAAAAAAATATACTGGAAGCTCCTTGAAACCAAACCCAGCGGAGCCTTATTTTACAAACAAAACGGCTCGTTCCGTCCAGCCCAGTGAGTTTGCCTAGCTCTTCCCCCCTACTGCTACCTCTTCAGCACTGTGCTCACCACAGAAGCGCCTGCCTAGGGCCGGGACCATCTTGCAAAAGCGCTTCTTCCTCTCCACGAAAGAGGCGCATCGCCCCGGCTGAGGAAGAGACGCCACCTCAACGGCATGCACCGCCATCTTATCTATAGGTGTCACTGTCGTGGCTCCTCCCCCTTTCTCCTCCTCCTCTCCCATTCACCCCTACCCCGCCCCGCCTCCCACTGGACTGCGCTTTGCTTGCTCCTTCCCCGCCCTTCCGGCTCTTGCTCTTTCCTGGCTCTCCCCCGCCCCCCTGCTCTCCACCCCCCGCGGGAGCAGGGTGCCAAACTCAAAGTGCAAGATGGCGCGGAGAGCCTCTTCAGCCAGTTGGTGCCCATGCAAGTGAAATGCCAGGGCGGAGAGGAGAGGTGAGGTGCCGGCGTGGCTTTTCTTCCTTCAGCCGCGTGTCACTGAAAGTGGCTACGCGTGTCAGTGCTGACACGCGTGTCATAGGTTCGCCATCACTGCTATAGGATAAGCGCATGGAACTTTGTTACATTCAGACCAAAGTGGTACCTATTTATTTACTCACATCTGTATGTTTTCAAACTGCTTGGTTGGCAGAAGCTGAGGCAAGTAATGGGTGTTCAATCATTGCAGGGTGCTCGGCTCTTGAACCCTGTCAGAGCTGTCACAGCTTTAAAACAAAATTTTTTTTTAAAAGCCTTGGCTCCCATTTGTTGAGAAAGATATAATTTTATTAGCGGTCAAGTATAAAGCAGCAATGCAAAGTCAGAACTGATATTTGCAAGCCAAAATCACTTAAGTTCTACTCCCGTCCCCGCCTATCTGTCGTTGCCCGTTAATCAAGTTCCTGCAAGATGTTTCCATATTGGTCATTCTGAGCCCAGGTTGGTATGCGGGGTCTTGAGGTGGCTCCCTTCCCTTCATTCCCCCTACTCCAGTTCATGGCAGATTGTCACCCCATTGTAGTGAGGCACAAGTAAGCATAAGGTGGCTTGGGTTTTTTCCCCAATTCAGTTAACAATAACTTTACAAAACAGTTCAGGCTATTGTAAATCATCAAGTCTTCCCTAATTTGGTATGGATTGGGCATCATTTTTCATTGTAAGGTCTCAACACAATGAATATCAGATGCTGTCCCTCATACTAGCTAATAAACAAAAGTCCAAATTGGTACATAAACCCACCCTGTATAATTAAGATTCAGTGGTATGAATTAAATATGGCATCCTCATGACTCAGCTAATATGAATATACCTAGTAAAACGGACATCAAAATGTTTTCACTAAATACATATTTGATACAAAATGTATGCTATATATTTATAAATGTTCATTTTAAGTAGGAATAGTTTGCTGGGTCTATTGAAAGCTCCACTGATAACAGTGACAATATTTCCAAAGTGCTAAACCATATATTTGTCAGTCTATTGTGCACACTCTGCAACCACACCCCAATGTCTACTAGTATCAGGAGGCAGCACCAGCCATGACCTGACATGGCAAAATTCAAGTGTACAGGTGAAACTCAAAAAATTAGAATATTATGCAAAATATTCATTACTTAAATTACTTAAAAGGTGAAATGTAATATATGAGAGAGACCGCCCCGAGTCTTCGGAAAGGGGCGGCATACAAATCTAATAAATTATTATTATTATTATTATTATTATTACATGCAAGGCTTCAATAGTTCAAGCTGTGATTTGTCATTCTGATGATTACGGTATACAGACACAGTCTCAGAAAATTAGAATATTACATGCAATCAATAAAACAAGGATTGTACATCGAACAATATTGGGCCTCTGAAAAGTATAAGCATGCATATGTACTCAGGACTTGGTTTGGGCCCCTTTTGCAGGAATTGCTGCCTCAATACAGTGTGGCATGGAAGCTATCAGCCTGTGGCACTGCTGAGGTGTTATGGAAGATCAGAAGGCTTCAATAGTGGCCTTCAGCTCTTCTGTATTATTTGGTCTCATGTCTCTCATCTTTCTCTTACCAATGCCCCATAGATTCTCTATGGGGTTCAGGTCAGGTGAGTACAGTAATCCCACAGTCATTGAACCAGCTTTTGGTGCTTTTGGCAGTGTGGGCAAGTGCCATGTCCTGCTGGAAAATGAAATCAGCATCCCCATAAAACTCGTCTGCAGAAGGAAGCATGAAGTGTTAGACGGCTGTGTTGAACCTGAACTTAATGAAGCACAGTGGACCAACACCAGCCGATGACATGGCTCTCCAAATCAACACAGACTGTGGAAACGTTTGCATCTCATTTGGACACCAAGGACACAGAGTATGGAGGAAGAATGGAGAGAGACACACACTGCAAGATGCTTGAGGTCCAGTGTGAAGTTTCCACAGTCTGGCGGATGTTTTGGCATTGGTGAGGATTGTCAGATACTTTGATAATTGTTCTGCCCCTAGTTCTGCCAATTTATTGTTCCTGATGGCTGTGAGGAGTTCTACATTTGGTAGCTGTTCTGGTGTTACTGCAAAATTCAGTCCTTTGGATAAAACATTATTTTCTCTTTGCGTAAGCTCTCAGTCAGACAGATTTCTCACCTGTTAGTCAATTCTCTGAGATACATCATTGACTCATCTGGATTGATTTTTATGTTTTGTGTCCTTGTCTAAACTCTAGGGTGGAACATTCTGTAATCCAACCTGCGGAGGCTGAGGCTGGCATGGCTTGCTTGAGTTCGAGGCTGCTCTGTTCCCAAAAAAAATGCCGCCAAGCATCACAATGTCTGAATAAATAATAAATAAAATAACATTTGCCTTTCTGTCTTTCTTTGCCCTTGTTATGTTGTGTAGAGTTGTGCCTTCTTCCTAAATTCTGTTATCTCTGCCAATACTTCTGTTGAAAGAAGTGATTTCAGCTCTTGAAGTTTGTGTTTCTTTCACTCTCTTTCAAAACCTCAATTGTAAAATTACATAATCTGTCTTATTCTTTCATTAAGAAGTTGGAGTTGCGTCTTCTGTATGGCGTTTTCTGTCCCTCATCTTTTCCCTATTGAACAAAGGTGCAGGCTGATGGGATTGCGGCTGTATTGTCTGCATCTCAAATTGAAGCGCAAATGATTCCTGTAGTCTGCAAGTTTTCTGTAAATCCATTCATACTTTTGTACCATTCAAAGGACGTTCATCCCAAAGTGTTTGGCTAAACGTCTGTGGAGATTCTCAGTTATCAAGATCATACTTGTCTGAAAGCTGTTTTTTTCTTCAAAAGGCAACTGGACTTTTTTTTTCTTGAAGAAGAAGAACAAAACGTTTTGTTTCTCATCCAAGAAGCTTCATCAGTTGTAATGGTGTGGGGGTGGGCTGGAGATGACATGTACTGACAATTGAGACTGGATAATGCGGGGATGGAAGGATAAATACTGACCCTTTAGACTGGATGATAAGGAGCAGAAGTGGGTTCCTTCCGGTTTGGATCGATTTGCCTGAATTGGTAGCAACCTGCTGGTGATGTCACGATGATGTCACAGAACCGGTTCGGTCAGTGCTGGTCCATGGGCACTGCCATCATTTTTTTGAATGTTTGTGAAATTTTTTTGAAATTTTTTTCTTCTGAGCATGCACAGATGCAGAGTTTCTGGCACTGCACATGCATCGCCAAAAACTTTTGGTTTTGGCTTTTAATTTTTTATTTTTTAAAAAAATGGTACTATGCATGTATGCACAAAGCTCAGCCACACGGTGTGGGAGGAAGTGAACTGGCAGTATGCTAAGTTAGAACCCACCCCTGATAGGGAGATGGAATAATAGGTTCTGATGGGGCGGTGGGAAGCGAGGTGGAAGGATTGTATTTCTTTGCAGCCACTGGTTGTTAACATTCTCTCTGAGAGTTCTTGAGGCCACTTGAGGATTTATGTTGGATTTGATTCCTCCATCCGTAGCATGTGCTCAGCGAAGCGCTACCAAAAATTTTACTACCACACTGTGGCCGTGGCTTATGCATTTTCTTGCAACATCTTTCAGTGCAAATTGGGTGCTCTGGGGCGGAGCTCCATTTTTTATTTATTTATTTATTTATTTATTTATTTAGTTAGTTAGTTAGTTAGTTAGTTAGTTAGTTAGTTAGTTAGTCCGATACACAATACACATTGAAGAGAATAGACATGTAGTAATATATATAAAGAAAATGATAGAAGAAAAGATATAAAAATAGAGAAGATATATGAAAGGAAGAAAAGATAAATGAGATAAGGAGAGACAATTGGACAGGGGATAGAAGGCACACTAGTGCACTTATGCACGCCCCTTATTGTTTTGTTTCACCAATGTACAAATCTACATATGTCTACTTGCATTGTATTGCATATATCACATTGGTGACTTTGTGTCTGGGTGTTTTACCCATGTTGTTAACAAACTTCTGACTTGAGTTTAAAGTGTACATGTATTTGTGTTGGTTGAAAATCATACTGAGCTTTTCAGGTATTCCTGCAACATATATGAAATGACAATGTTGCTCTGCTGGGTCTTTTTTATTTTTTATTTGATGAGGACTCAAGTTACAATAATCACAAGTTCTGACAGATTCCTTCTCACATATTTTCCCCTCTTTATTGGTTCGCAAACTTTCAGCTTAATCATGTAAGGTCCCGATCACTCCCATTTTGTTCTCCAGTGGGTGATGTGAATCAAAATATAAATACTGATCTCTCCAGGAAAGCCAGATTGTTTTCCTTAATATTTTCCCTTGTGAACTTAATGCATCTGTCCTCAGAATTAATGTGTTTGGTAAAGGTCAGAGACAGGATATGCTGCTAGTTCTTCTTGTTTGGTTATACAGAAACAGCCTGTTATGTTCAAATCTGAAACATTTTGTTTTATATAAATGAGGAGTGGTGTTGATTTTTAGTGAATTTGACTTCTGGAAAGATGGCAAAGCAAATAAGCAAAGAGAACCAGCTGTTTTGAAATCCTAACCCCAGGACATTGGTCCCTTAACATGTGTATTCCACCAATTTCAATTTCAATATATGCAGTATTGGAAATTGAAAAGAAATTCCAGGATTACTACTTTCAGTAATATTTTTAAAACTATCATATAGAGCATTAGAAATAATATATTTTAAAAATGCATTCAATTTGGCAAATCATGTAGCCTTTGGAAATCTTACACTGACTTCAGCACAGCTATGCCCTCCCCACTCTAAATGAACACAGAAATAAATAGAATCCCCAGCAAATTTAGTTTTAGCTCTTATCTTATCAGCCTGATTTAACTTTACAGAAAACAATCTATTTTGTGCGGCTAGCTGAAGAGGCAGAACAGGTAATAATGAACCATTTTCATGTATATCCAAGCGATTTGTGCTATTATTATTTCCAAGTAATGTATTTACATTTAGAAATCAAATAAAAATTAATAAAGTTCCTTCTAGATCATAGCTTTCAGAGATCATAGTTTCTTAGAAGTTTACAGGATTAATAGTAAACGTTGATCTGAAGAAAATCCTTGGAAGTATAATTTCCCAGAAATGCCTCCTTTACTTTTTTCTCAAAATAAATCTGAAAGAAGACATTGTTTTTTATTTTATGCTGAAGAAAAAAAAATTATGAGCTAAGACATCGGCCAACCATTGAAATATGTCACACTATCTTATTGAGCAGAAAAGAGGTTGCCTTTATGCAAATCATAGGCTTGATGACATTGTCCACTCTATCGTTACTAAACAGCCTGAATGTCAAACCCACAATGTCACATTGCCGTCATGTGATATATCGCGACATTTCCCCCCTTTGCGGAGCTAGGGTGGCTGTGGCCTGCACCTGATGCATCTGGCCTGTGGGCCACCATTGACACCCCACTATACTTCATTGTGCCTGAACTAATGCTCTACTGTCTATTTTCCCACTTTCTCTTCTCCCCATCCTCACCTTTTCCTTCTGCTATCTTCTCGTGTAGGAGAAAGGTTTAAATCTTTTTATTGCCATGGAAAACATAAAAGTCCTGGCTTATTCCTCTCCCAACATGTCTTCGTCACCGTCTTTGGATAGTATGTGTAATCCAGCTTCGTCTGGTGAATGGCTGGCTCAAAGATTTCTTGAAATAAAAAGCTATTTAATCTCTTTATTTAAACATTAGGAGGAAAAATTACTACCTTGATGGTCTTTCCACGAAGATTCAACATGGAACAAAATGAGCAAAGTGGGAAAGGGAGTGTCATATATCTATAAATTGATCTAAAATGCTTGTAGTAATCCACATATTTGAATATGCCTTTATTTTGGTAAATTTTTAGTTTCATGGCACAGAAAAAGAATATTGTTTTGTGTGCTTGCTCTTAATAGTAAATGTACCACAGAGTATTTTAAGAAATTCATATTTTGCATGCAGAACGGTTTCAAACCCTAATGGCGAACATAATGTATATTATAAATGGTTATTTGTGGGATGATCTGAATTGGAATATGATCTGTGCATGGCGATGCTTGATGGATCAATCTGGGACTGAGTGCTTGGTGACACCTTGACCCAACCACTGTCTAGGAGTCTTTTTAAATCTCTTTGACAGGCTGTGGGTGGAAGAGCAATTGAAAGGGAAGTCTGTGGTAGACCAATAATTTTATCACAAGCCATCCCGTAACACTTTAAACCCCTAAATTACCATTTCCCATTCCCTTAACAACAATTTACTCACCATTATTACTGGTATTCACCATTGAATAAGACACTTAGTAATCCTGATATTTATAAACATAATTATTTATTAACAATAATTATTTTTTTTGTTATTTATTTGCAAAAATTATTAGTTTGGTGATGATGTATGACGTCATCGGGTGGGAAAAATCGTGGTATAGAAAAAAACCCGCAAAGTATTTTTAATTAATATTTTTTGAAAAATCGTGGTATAGGCTATTCGCGAAGTTCGAACCCGCAAAAATCGAGGGAACACTGTATAAGTCTACATGCTAATGCTATGTGATCCGCTTAACCAGTGCCATGATTTGACCACTGTAATTTGGAGTCAATTACAGTGATACGTCAAAAACTTCTTGGATTATTATGAGCCACAATATGACATATAGTTTTTATAGCTTTACTTTCTGCACTTGTTTTGGGGTACAATTCCTGTCCATGCATTGAAGTCCCTGATTCCATTTGTTTTTCTCTGAAACTTAAGACGTAGCAATTTACATCTTGAAAAATCCACAAAGTCGAAGCTTAGAAATCAAGTTCTTCCCTTTTGTTATCCCTCTTCATACGATTAATTAGAAAATTCAAAATTAAGACACATACCATTTTAGAGCAGGAACATACGCCCCAGAACCTTTTTAGTCATCATAATTGCAATAATTGTGAATACATAGATGCTCATGCTAGTTCCAATCGGGTGAGCAATATTATAAAAACCACAGAACTGAGCAGCCTGGGGCTGTTGATCTGATGGTACGCCATCAGGATCTGGCCATGAATGATATGTATAGTTTCTAACTTTTAATTGTTTTTAATTGTTGATTTTTAAATTGTGTTTGATTGTTTAGATCGTATGTTTTTTTAAAATATCTTTATTAGTTATTTACATTAATAAAAACAAAAATGACATAGAAAAAAACATACATACAAACAAACAAACAAGACAAGATAAAGCATAATGCTTTATACATTAAGTAACTTTGGTATCAGAACTTAAAGTAGATACCTGCTATATAGCAGGATATTTTTTTTGTTTGCAGCTTTTTCATTTGCAACCATTTCAATTCCTAATTCCTAATATACGTTAATCTCATTTCCTTTCGTTTCAACTACAGGTATATTTATTCTGTTGTATAATGGTTCACATCACATGTTTTATTCTTTGTTTGTGAGCCACCCAGAGTCCCTTGGGAGTTGGGTGGCATACAAATCCGAATGATAAATAAATAATAAATAAATAAATAACAGATTATAAGGGAAAAGGCAGGAGATTAAAAAAGAAATGAATAAACTTTTTGCTGCTTTGGTGATTTAATTTACTTCCCCACGTCTCGTCGGAACCAATTTAAGCAGCTGGTGGAGTGACCACCAAGTGGCGCCAGGCACATTACTTCTCCTCCCTTGTTGGCGGCCTGGCTTGCTCTCTCAATTCGCCTGACCAGCCCATCCTGTCTGCGCCAGACGCTCACTCCAACCCCATGAAATCACGCAGGGAGGAGGTCTCGGTACTCAAGCGCGCAAATGTGGCGCTCGGGAGCCAAGCAGAAGAGGCCTTTTTCTTGGAGAAAGATGCCCTCTTCCAAGCCTTGGTCTCTTACTCTCAGGGAAACAAGCCGGACGGGAAAGGAGGAGCCGCCCTGTGGGCTTTGCGCTCGGGCGGGCGGGCGGGGGTTTGTCCCTGGCGCCCTCCCTCCTTCCTCTCCCAGCCTGCTGGGCTTTCCGAGAGGGGTTTCCTAAGGTTTCTGCCTCGGGAGCGGCTGCCTCTCCGCGGTTCGAGGCTCAGTTGCTGCCAACACTCGGAGGAGAAGAACTCTGCCCTCCTTCTCAGATGGGGAGGCGAGAATTGGAGGATGTACCGCGAAAGGGAAAACCGGGGCTCTCTATTCCCAGCAGAGGTTGGAGCCAAGGTGGGGCAGGAAGGGTTTCCTTATAGAGAGAGTACAGCAGAGCAGGCGCTGAATATGGGGGTAGTTGTTTAGAAAAATAAAATAAAGAACGCTCCAACCCGGGGAAACTCACCCCGTGTAATTAGGATTGAGCGTGTTGTATGGATTAGCAATAGCATTTAGACTTATGCTTCAAATACTTAGACTTCATCGTGCTTTTACAGCCCTCTCTAAGCGGTTTACAGAATCAGCCTATTGCCCCCAACAATCTGGGTTCTCGTTTTACCCACCTCGGAAGGATGGAAAGTTGAGTGAGTCAACCTTCAAGAAGGATTAAATAATGGCAACATCATGATTCAGCTTGTGGGACCACTAGTACCAAAGTGGAGCTGCTCAACTCTCATCAGAACTCCATTTCTCATGTTTTCTTTGTGTGAGAGTGAGGGGGGGGATGAAAGGAGCAGTTTGTGGAGTCCTTGGGAACACTTTGTGTTTGTGTGTGTGTGTGTGTGATTTCTCAAAGTCGAAGTGGGTGTCTTCTGCAAAGCATATGAAGACCGTCAAATCCAGAGATAGATGCCACAGAAATCAAGCAGGGTGAGGGGAAGAATGTAAGAATATTGTCTTTAAAAAGCAAGCTGCAGGTATTTAATAGGAATGCATACAGTGTTTCAGTTCAGGTCCTAAATTGACTTTCTAAATATTTTTTTTTGTAGAAACTCTTGTGCTCTGAGATGCTCTTGTTTTATTTATTTGTTTTTCAACTTGTATATTGCCCCAGTGACAAACCATTTCTAGGATTACATTCCTCCTCCTCCTCCTCTTATATGTCATATGTTTTTTAAAATATTTTAACTATTTTCATACAGCCATTATCCTCATCTTCAGAATTCCATCTTTTGAGCTGGTCAGTCTCCCTCTAGATGGCTCTGTGTGTGTGTGTGTGTGTGTGTGTGTGAGAGCGCACTTGCGTGCACGCACAAAACATTTAGCCACCAGGTGATATCTCCTCTGTCCTCATTTTGCATGTACCGGTTTCCTTCCGATACAGGTAGTTTTCTACTTATGACTACAACTGAGCCCCAAATTTCCATGGCTAAGCAAGGCAGTGGTTAAGTGAGCTTTGCTGCATTTTATGACCTACCTTGCCACAGTTGTTAAATACTGAAGTTGTTAAGTGAGTAACATGGTTGTTAAGTGAATCTGGCTTCCCCATTGACTTTGCTTGTCAGAAGGTCACAAATAGGTGATAACAAGACCTGGGAAACAGAAACCATCATAAATACATGCCAAGCATTTGAATTTTGGTCATGTGACCATGGGAATACTGCAACTGTAATATATGTGAAAAATGGTCATACCACTTTGTTCTGGGTCATTAAACAAATGTTTATAAGTGGAGGACTGCCTGTAGCCACTATGCCTAGGAAATAGCATTCCTGCTCCTTAAAAAAACAACGGAGGGTTCTTTTGCTACAGGAAGGATGAGAAAATTCCAAGAGGTATGAGGAGAGGCCTCCTTGCAATGGAAAGCTGTAGATCCAGGAAAAACAGTGATCCTAGTGCTAATTAATAAACTCACCTTCCCAAAACTCATGAGTTTCGCGTGGGATGCACTAATTGATTTCCGGTGAGCCCTGTATTTTGAATGAGCTACGGGTAGGACAAAAATTAAATAAAATGAATCCATATTTGACAGGAACCAGTGGCAGTTTCAAATATATTTAATTTAGGAAGGAACATTAAAGTAGAATCTTGTTTGCTTCTCAGAAAGGTGACTGAATAGCACCAAATACACTGCTAAATTGAACAACTCCTCTAAATATGAAAGGATTAAATAGTTGTTTTCCTTTCAGACAGTACTCACTTTATCCATTCCTTCTTTTGTGTGGAGATCAGTCCTACATTCCTTCCACTCATTTTAATTCTTCTTTTGTATTGCAAAATTAAACAAGCTTCTTGGGGGAAAGATCCATTGGATTCCATGTGATTTTCCCACAGATATATCATAGGATTTTGATGTACCTGGCAAGGTATGTCATACATCCCATTTCATGATATCACAGTCATTGTTTGGCTATATTGAAGACTTTACTGAGTCACTCCAGGTGGCAGACTTGTGCTATTTTTTTCTATCTGAGACTTCTAAATGTTTCTATTTTATGCACAAGATAATTCTTGGGGTGGCACATTGGACAAAGCAGAAGTGTAGTTAAATCGAATAATAAATTCAGATCTAGAAAAAATACTTTAATAAATACATTTATGTTGAAGTAATTCACTCCATCCCAAAAAGTAAGAATCACTGTTTCCTTACAGTATATATCAATGTCCTATTATCCACAATTTTGCTCTTATTGATGTGGCCTTGGTTTTTCATTCTTCTGAGCTCAGAAGCTCCTAACTAATGTTCCTTGAGATTGTAGTTGGATTCTTTTTCCTATAAAAGCAGATCGTTATAGCTGTGCAAGTCTTATAGATTGGCATCTCAATATTTATTACCCGTGTTTCTCCAAAAAGAAGGCCAGGTCTTATTTTCTTTTGATCCCCCAAAAAATGCCTAGGCTTTATTTTTCGGGAATTCTATTTATTGATTCACCTCGTGGCGGTGAGCCCTACCTAACAGGAGCCCGCTGCTGGCCCACTTCTTCTGCAGCTGCTTGCCGTCACTCTCACGCATCACCTGGGCCTCCGTTTTGTCATTAAATGCCTGCTGGAAGACATCTGCAGCTGATAACATAGCTCCAATTAATCCAGAGCTCTGGGTTGCAGGGTCTTGATTAGGACTAATTTTGTGGGTGGGGCTTAATTTGATTGCATGCGCTCAAAAATGTGCTAGGGTTTAAAGGCGGCTCATCTCAATACCGTACTTCTCCAAATATCATATGTGCTGGCTCGAAAATTTTGGTTTTGTATCCTTCAGAAATGACTGAACTACAAACATCTGCCTGCAATGCTTGTTCTTGGCATGGTGACATCAGGGTCACCCACCATGGGAAACTTGAAGTCTGGAGGCAGAATTGTTGAAAGGGTGGGAAAGTTAGGTTCCTCACTCTTTCTTTTCCTTCCTCCCTCCCGCTGCCTCTCCTTGAGATGTTAATGTATATATTATGTAGCATGTGGACACATGCATTTGCAAAGGCTTTTTGGCTCTTAATCTCACAACATATAGACCATGAAGGTGAAAGGCCTTAGATGAATCAGGATGCAGTGCTATATGGTATATTTTATGTTTGATAAGTATGTGTTGTATGGTTTTAAATTGTTGGGGTTTTAGATATGTTTTATTTTAATATTAGATTTGTCTCACTGTTATATTGTTTTGTATTACTGTTGTGAGCCGCCCCAAGTCTTTGGAGAGGGGTGGCATACAAATCTAATTAATAATAATAATAATAATAATAATAATAATAATAATAATAATAATAATATATACAATGTTGGGGCCTAGGGAGCTGAACCAGGGAAGTGATCTTCATGATCATGATATATGTATGGATATTACTTCTGTCAGAAATAAAATTGAAGCAATAAAAATTGGAGGTTTGTTTCACTGCCACTTCCTCTTTATTACAATTAAAAATTATCCAGATTGAGAAATTAACACTGAACTTGCAAGTTCACAAAATCTAGTGTCTCACCAAACTAAATAGCAATAGCATAGCATTTAGACTTATATACGACTTCACAGTGCTTTACAGACCTCTCCAAGCAGTTTACAGAGTCAGCCTATTGTTCACAATAATCTGGGTCGCTCATTTTATGCACCTCGGAAGGATAGAAGGCCGAGTCAACCTTGAGCCTGATGAGATTTGAGCTGCTAAATTGCAGGCAGCCAGATGTCAGCAGAAGTAATAATAATAATAATAATAATAATAATAATAATAATAATAATAATAATATATTAGATTTGTATGCCGCCCCTCTCCAAAGACTCGCGGCGGCTCACAACAGCAATAAAAACAGTATAACAATGGGAGAAATCTAATAATAAAATATATAAAACCCCCAACAATTAAAAACCATACAGCACATACACACCAAACGTGAAATATAATAAGCCTGGGGGAGATGTCTTAGTTCCCCCATGCCTGGCGATATAGGTGGGTCTTGAGTAACTTGCGAAAGACAAGGAGGGTGGGGGCTGTTCTAATCTCCGGGGGGAGTTGATTCCAGAGGGCCAGGGTCGCCACAGAGAAGGCCCTTCCCCTGGGGTCCGCCAAATGACATTGTTTGGTCGACGGGACCCGGAGAAGGCCAACTCTGTGGGACCTTATCGGCCGCTGAGATTCGTGCGGTAGAAGGCAGTTCCGGAGGTATTCTCGTCCAATGCCATGTAGGGCTTTAAAGGTCATTAAGTAGCCTGCAGTATTGCACTCTAACCACTGTGTCACCATGGCTCTTAATTTAAATTAAATCGACATTTAATTTTTGTTCCGGTCTTACTTAGTGTTTGGCTGGTTGCCCATCAAATAGCATGTATGCCATTGATCTATTGCACTAGCATGTGATCTTTCTGTGATAGAGTAGAACTTCAAGGAAAGAAGAGCATAATTTTGTAGATGCACTAATTTTAGACACAGTACTCTTTGGGAATTAGTTCGCCATACAGGAATTCAATGCAGACATAGAGAAACTAAGATTCTTAATATGCAAATACAACTCCAATGCATCTGATTTTGGAGACTCTTGAAATAGTGAGAGATTCAAATCTAAATCTGATTTGATTCTTCTCAATTAGCTCAACAAAATGAGCAAATGGGATCCATGAAACTTCTGTTAAATCTTTTTACATTGCTATCTGTAATCATTCTTTTCCATAACAGGGAAACTCTGCCATATATGTAGCATATTTCTTTCTGATATTTATAGCATGAACACTCTATTAATATAACTGAATATATTTGTTTAAACCTCCAGGGAAGCATCTAAGCATCTGCTGAGAATAATGCAATAATTTTCCATTAAGCAAATATTTGCTGTTTCCCCTCATATAGAAGGAAGAGTCTAGCTTTGGCCCTGAGGACCTTTACCAAGGTCATGGTAGTGCTAGCAGCTTTTCTTAGGTGTTATTTAGACAACCTGCTGATCCAGGCTTCTTCCCGGCAGTTGGTGGAAAGAGATCAGGCCTCTACAATTCAGGCCCTGAGGGACTATGGTTTTTCTGTGAACCTGTCTAAATGTCATCTGGTTCCTACCATAAGACTAGTCCATCTAGGGGCTCTGATTGAAACTGTCTTAAGTCACGTTTTTCTTTCCCAGCAATGACAGGACAGCATTCAGGCCCTGGTGGGCCAGAGAGGCTCTGATTGTACTTCTGTCGCAGCTATTAAGGAAGATGATTTAATGCCTGGACATCGTTTCCTGGACCCGCTTCTGCGCTAGGCCACTCCAATGCTGCTGCTACCTCATCAGCAGGAAGGTTGCAGTTCATCGCTTGTCAGGATTCAGATTGTTGGCAGTGTTGCGGTCTTTCAGTTGGTGGGTATTGGGTACCATAGAGAAGGACTGCTGTTTCCATCACTTGGTGAGACTGTTGGTGACTTCAGATGCCAGCCTTCTTGGCTGGGGTGTCCACTTTGGTTGACTCCCAGGTTGCACAGGGCAGGTGGTCTCCATCAGAGCTCCAGCACAACATCAACTGACTGAAGCTCAGGGCGGCCTGGTTGACCCTCAAGTCCTTTCAAGGGGGTTGAGGGTCAACATGTTCTCCTTCTGACAGACAATGTGGCCACAAAAGCCCATATGTTGGTTATGACCTATAAAGCCCTTCATGGCATCGGACCAGAATATCTATGGGACCGCCTTCTGCCGCACGAATCCCAGCGACCAGTTAGGTCCCACAGAGTTGGCCTTCTCTGGGTCCCGTCGACTAAACAATGTCGGCTGGCGAGACCCAGGGGAAGAGCCTTCTCTGTGGCGGCCCTGACCCTCTGGAATCAGGTCCCCCCAGAGATCAGATAATTCCTCTGGATCAATTATCCCTCAACCAGGGTCCTGTTTACCATCAGGACCCCCAGTGGTTCCAGCTAGCTGTCTGGAGGTTGAGCGGAGCCTCCTAATCTGGGAGTGGTTTTCCATAGATGTCATCCGGACAATGCAAGCAGACAGATGGCCTACTGCATATATTTAGCAAGCAACCTGGAGAACCTTTTGTGTCTGTGCGGTGTGCGCCAATTGGACCCTTGGGGGGGGCAGTTGAACATATCTTAGATTTCCTTCAGGGTGATCTCACAAAGGACCTTTCTCTCAGCATGTTGAGATGGCAGGTCATGGCCTTGGTCTCAGTTGGGACTCTGGGGTCTACCTTTTTTTGTGTTGGGGGAGGCTTAATCTCAGACTCCTGCCCATTAACTGCTATCCCACCTGGGATTTGATCCTGGTGTTGCAGGCTCTAATTAAGCCTCCATTTGAGGGAGGCTTCCCTACAACCTTTATCATGAAAGGTGGTGTACTTGATGGCCATCATGTCAGGAAGGTAGAGACCTTTGCGTCTTCCATATGGATAGGATGGTTCTGTGGGTAGACCCGGTGTTCCTGCCCAAAGTCAACTTCAACTTCCATTGCACCAAGGAGCTGATTTTGTCCACTTTCTGTCCGATCCATGCCACAAGTTGGAGGTCCAGTGGCCCATGTTGAACGTGCGAAGGGCTCTTCACATCTACATCCGCAGAACCACCATCAGGAAAAAGGAAGCCTTGTTTGTATCTTTTCAACCTTGATTGCTTGGCAACAAGATTTCACCTTCTACGGTGGCTTCGGGCCTGCATCGCTCATGCTTATAAGTCACAGTCTCTTCCCGTGTCTCATGGAGTGACGGTGCATTCAACCAGGAGTGTGGCTACGAATGCTGCCTGGTCTATGCAGGCTACGATTGAGGAGGCTTGCCAGGCAGTGACATGGACATCAGTCTCTGTTCATCCGTCACTACTGCACCGACTCGTTTGCCTCGACTTATGCAGTGTTTGGCCTGCATGTGCTGCAGCGGATACATGAGGTACCGAGGATCCATGAATAAGTATTTGCCTGCCCTACTGGACTACCTTGATATGTCCCATCCTGGACCCTTCCTTCGATATGAGGGAAAAGGGGAATGGGTTTTTACCTGATAGGCCCTTTTCCCAAGAATTGAAGAAAGAGTCCAGTCCCACCCTTGGTCTTGGTTTAATCAGCCGCTGGAGGATTTGGTTTTCTGCAGGCTTCTGAGGAGTTTCTGCAGGCTTCTGAGGAGTTTGTGGATTCTACTGGAAGTTTGCACCATTCACTTCAGACATGTCAGCTGAGGAAGCTTCATCAGGCAGGTGGATCCTCAGAAAATTCAACCCAGTCTATAGAACTATGGAGCTAGAGTAACCCATCCTGGACTCTTCCTTCGATTCTTGGAAAAAGGGCGCATCAGGTAAGAATCAATACCCCTTTTCTTACATTTAATTCCATATTCCATATTCAAGGCCCGCTTATGAGAAGGGTAAGTGGAATTTGCCAGGAACTGAAAGCAAGAAGGCATATTAGCACAACATAATAAGAAGGAAAAACTCTGAACTATGACAACCTATCCCTATTCCAAATCTCCAATGATGTACTCTTCGCCACTGTAACTGAGCTTTCATCTTACTGCTAGTCGTCCCCTTCTCGTTCCTTGTAGTAGACAGCTGGAGTGATTGAAAGGTTTCTAACATGATCCTCTTACAATTCAGGGCTGCAATTGAAAAGACATGTGTGATGTAATTATAAACATTAATTATATCTTTAAATAAATTTGCTTAAAACATGTTTACACTGCCATTATCCTAAGATTAGATTAGGCTAGACTTCATTACAGTCAGTCAGAAAATAAAGTATATGATTAAGCAGTGCGCAACCATTAACCATTAAGACTCACAGTAGGTGGAGTTTACACACCACATAACAAAACTCAGCAGCACTTAAAGAAAACACATTTGTGTTGCTTAATAGGTGATGTAAGTAAAATGAGTAATTTTGAGAAAAGGAGGAAAAATCAATTGCAAAAGCATGTTCCTGTAGAACTGGCTGCATAACAAAACACAGGCAGTAGGTTTTTTTAAATAATAGAATCATAATAGCTTGCATCTGCTTCATAAAGATGCCATGGTTTGACAAGATTTTCTTGTACTTTCCTTCTAATTGTGTACTTGTGGTTAAAATGAGCCAAGGATAAAGCTCTTCTGAATTCATGTTGCCATTTCATGATGGAAATCTAATTGAACTAGGCAAAATTGTAAATAATTTAAGAACAGCTGGAATGAACTATTTTATCTGGATTAAAATAAAAGAACTTTATTGCTGAGGCTGACTTCTGCGCCCTTTGGGATACATAATTGTGATGGGCATTTTGGGCTCTGAAAGTATGTGAAACCACCCCTAGGTATTTAAAGGTTGAGACTTGTTAGGTGGTGAGCTGTTCCATTTGTCAGTTCGATGATACGGGATGTTTGGAAAATATGAGGATCTTAGACGTTTCATTGCAGTGAAACAGAAGACCATCCAAGGCTCTTTTACGTATCTTCACTTTTCTTGGCAGTTAACCCACATTCAAAACAACAAAATAAAGCATCAATGTTGGCACAAAAGAAGCTGCTGAAATCATTTAATGCTTACAATAAAAGAAGTGCAAAAGAGAACAGAGGTAGCTGCTAATTTTGAGCCTATCTTGTTGAAGAGCTGGAAACAGAGAAAGGGTTGGGCTCTCATGAAACATCTGCAAGAAAATCTCCAAACTGAGAGACCACCGATGACCCCTAGAGCTATACACTATCCTACAAACTTTATATTAAGACACGAAGTGAGGATCAAGGTGACTGTGAAGGGAATTACCCGCTATGACATGAAAATGCAATTTTCCAATTGCATTTCTAAACCAGGGATGGGTCAGTCCATTTCTAGGTCACCTGTGAAAGAGTCAACCAACCCAGTTAAAAAGAACAAGATGACTGCAGAAATAGTCTTCCTTGCCGCCAGCCCGTCTCGCAGAACAGGTGTGCCAAGCCCCAGAACCAGATTTAAAGAGACAGACCCACAGCAGACTTGTCTGACCAACTGGAGCTAAGCAAGTTCTTGTCTCAACTCTGTTGACACAGGCCCTTTCCTCCCAGTGTCAAAGGATTGCCTGAACTGGAGGCCTTGACTGCCATAAGAGGGTGGAGGACAACCTTCCAGTATAGAGCACCTGCATGTGGACAATGCAATATATGTGGCTGTCTTTGTATTTGGATAGGAATTGCCAGGGAATACTAGGATTTTGGCTCAGTCAAAAGACATCTAAAAGAAAACATTGGCCACCATCAACATGTCCTATCACAAGAATTAATGGAAGCATGCATCCATGTATCAATAGCACTTAGACTGATATACTGCTTTACAGCCCTCTCTAAGGGGTTTACCGAGTGAGCATATGGCCACTAACAATTTGGGTCCTTATTTTACCCACCTTGGAAGGATGGGATATATATAGCTTAGAAGATTAAGACAGCTGTTTTTAAATATGCAGAAAAATAGTGGCTGAAAAAGGAGTAGTTTTACCAAAATGCTGGATTATAAAACTTGGTTTTGACAAATTTAGGAGAAACTTTCTAATGATAAAAATAAGAGTGGAATCCATGAAGGTGGTGAGTTTTCCATTGGTGGAACTCTTGAAGTAGGATTGCATCTTTCATTGAGGAACTTGTATTGAGAGAATGTTAATTAGATTAATATAAAATCCTTTTGGTAGATAGGCAGGCAGGATGGCATATCATAACCTGATGATTTTGGCTTATGAAGAGCACTAGACAATAGGTGTTCATGCTTTCACATTATGCTCATGCAGACAAATGTGTTATAGGGATCAGATGTGATTTCTTGTGTGTGTGTGTGTGTGTATGTGAAGGGCATAATAATAATAATAATAATAATAATAATAATAATAATAATAATAATAATAATAATTTATTAGATTTGTATGCCGCCCCTCTCCGAAGACTCTTTTGTCTTTAATAAATCGGATCTAGAGTTCAAGAATGAGTTTGATTCATACCAAGAACAAATTTTCTGCAGATCATTTTCTTTTAAAGGAACAAAAGTTGGCCATGTTGTTTATCTCGTCCCTTGGCTACACTGTTCCACACTCCCATGTCTGCTGTTCTCACAAAGCAGTTACTTTGATTACAAAGTTTATAGTGTCCAGAGACTTCAAAGCACTCCATCACAAATTGACATTCTCTTTGTAAATATTGTGTGACATCATGCTTGCTCAATAGTTTTGGAAGGAAGATGAACTTACTTTTATCTTTCTGTTATTGGAATTGACAACTGCCTGAGAACTTGACAAATGTTTGTCTCTCTGATAATTTTTCTTTTCCAAATCAGCAGTTTATTTTTTTTTCTAGTTTTGGTAAAAGTTATTGCTGTATTATTATTATGATTGTCCGATTCATATTCTATTTTATCAGAACACTCATCTATGAGGTAATACAACTCTTTATAAGTTATATCAAATTGTTCTTTTGGGGAATAAACTTCATTGTTAGAAAGCTTTATAAATAGCTATTCAACACTAGGACATGTCAGCAAGAGACAAAAAAGATTTGGTATTTTGAATTATGCCCATGAATCTGAAAAGTAAATGTTTTTCAGATATTATTTTGAAACCCTAAATGAGTTTTGAGACAGTATGGCTTATACCTATATTGCCATTTGAAATAGTTAGTGTAATCTTATCTAATTGGTTTCCCTCAGGTATTCAAAATGACTTCTTTTGGCAGCTCTGTCTCCAGAAATTAAAAGAAAAGAGAACAGTGAGTCACCACCTTCTTTGTGTTACAGTCTGGGACAAGAGAGGGGATAGAAGAACAATCCTTCCTCTGAACCACACTTGACCTTCCTGTTTAAAAAGCCTTGAAATTTTGGAGGAAAGGAAATGGAGCAGAGAACACTGCAAGTTTGCCTCTTAACCCAGGCTCTTTAAGAATTGCAGTCTTTGTGAGTTATAAAGGCTCTGGACTCCCTTTTAAGATGGGAAAGATATGCATATTGATAACAAGCTATAAATATGAGATTTTATACCTGGCTAACATTATCATGGAGATACGGTGTGGAGTTTGTAGAACAGTGGCATGTAAGTTAAGGAATCAACCATTCTTTTTTTCATTTCAGATGTTTGGGCATAAGAAGGACGTAATAGAATGAACTTTCTTCACACCAAGATGAGGAAATATTGCTGTAAGCCACCATAAAACATTCATATCAATGGCAAAGAGATATCTCATTTGAGATACCACGATAACCTCATGTAAAACAATTCATGTTACCTTACAGCCACAGTTGAGTTTACAGTCGGTATTCAATAATACACCAGTCCTCTAACATACTATTTAGCATCTTTTGACATGCAACTAATGCAGCATTGTGATGGATGCAGTTAATTTGATTAACCATTAGTTCATCTCCTCCTCCAGAAGAAATGCAGTGGTGATGTCTTGGAACTGCAGAACCTATTGATGGAAACTCCCGTCTTGCTCTGCCTCCTCACTTTTGTTATTTCTTCCCTCCTGTGGTCAACATGCTACCATCCTTCCTCTTGATTGCTCCCCCAGCCCAACTCTTGTTCTCTGAAGATATCAAGCTGATAAAGGAAGAATGAGGGCAGTGGTGGAGTCATATGTGGCTGCCATTTTGGGGGGCTTTTGGAGTGGTATGTGCTTGGAAATGCTGGCCAGCTCAATAGGAGAATGAAGGGCAGCATGGATGATAGTTGCACATTGATATAAAACTGAAGGTTTGAGAAGGAAAGCTGGTTGTTTGATAGAATGGCACCATTAAATAAGTGACACTCATATCTCCAAAACTGGAGACGTCCCCTTAGAACAGGGGTGGGCAATTAATTTTGCCATGGGGCCACATGAGAATTTGGGATGGTTTTAGAGGGCGGACTAATATAATTAACTCAGTTCTACCCAATACTGTAAAGACCCAGACCTTCGCCTGATTTAAACACCCAGATCCACTCTACAGACCCCTAGTTGTTTGCTTTACGGCAACACGGTGCACCACAGTCACTGCGCTGGAGTGTTTGCATGGTTTCTGTGCTCGGCCGCTCTTGGTAGGAAGTCGGGGTCTGCTCCAGTGCGAGGATGAAAGAGCTCAACGCATGTGCTGGGACTCTTCCGGTTCCTGCTTTCCTCATGATTCATCAGGAAAGCAGGAACTGGAGGAGTCCCGGCAGACGCGGTGAGCTCTTTCATCCTTGCACTGGAGCGGACTCCAACTTCGGCGGACCGGTCATAGACAGCGGGCCGCACTTTGCCCAGGTCTGCCTTAGAAGATGGCTAAACATGATATAAGGCCTGCTGTTCATTTATTATGCTGATTGTTTTGACTGCCAGGAGATGTCATCAGATTTGCTTGGTTTGATCTATTGTTTGGATGTTTTCCATGCAGTTTCTTTCCTGACTAAAGCTAGAACTGGGAGGTCCTCATTCAAGTTGGCCCCAGACTATACTTTACTAATAGAGAAGTATGGGATTAATTGGCCTAAGTAAAAATAACAGTGAAACTGTTTCCTACTATAGTTTCTTTTACCAGATTGATAGTTTATAATGAAATCAATACTATACTTTAAACAATATTCATTTTTAATATTTAGACCTGCTTATCCATTTAAATCCACCATTTTAAAAAGCTTTCTGGGAAATTAGTACATGTAGTAATTGCCTCATTTAGTGGTAATTTGGAATTGGGATTTTTTTCCCTCCAAAAATTTTGCACAATAAAACTAGCAATGAGATCATATCTCTCATTTGATTGTTCCAGAGTCAATGCCTTCATGTTTTCTATCACATTGATTTAAATAAATATAGGCTTCTGAAGATTTAAAACTTAGATTTCTCTTGGCTTCTAATATTCACATTTTTCTTTTTCTTTTTTTCATGTAAAAGGAAAGATGACATAGCTGGTACTTGAGGGGCAATGCTATTACTTGATGAATCTTTACTGCAATGCTGTTTTAGTTTTCAGGATCTTTTAATGAGAAAGCATGTTCTTATATAAGATTAAATAGGTAAGATCTGAAAGCAGGTGAAAAAGATAGGATAATAACAACTTCAATGCACCATTTCCTTGTGAGCTCTTTTAGGCTATACCTGCATATAATATCCTTGAACATTTAACTAGACCTTACCTAGCATTAAATGCACTGCACTGAAAGATTTCAATATAATATCTGTTTACATGTATGAAAAAAAAAGTGTTACAGATTTTTGCATTAATCAGTTTGCTGCAAAATTTCCAAGAGGTTTTATCTGAATCATCACCCTGTAGCTCCAGAGCATCTTCTATTCTTTTGGTATCCAGGCCCTGATTTTTTAAACAAATCTTATGGAATCACTTCAAACCAAAACTAACTTCTAGCCACACTGTAGTTTCTTTATAAGCTGTCAGGAAAGGCAGGAAATCCTTTTGTGCTGGACATTTACAACTTTTATTCTAGAGAGCTCTTCAGTCTACAGTGTTCCCTCGATTTTCGCGGGTTCGAACTGCGCGAATAGCCTATACCACGGTTTTTCAAAAAATATTAATTAAAAAATACTTCGCGGGTTTTTTCCTATACCACGGTTTTTCCTGCCCGATGACATCATACGTCATCGCCAAACTAATAATTTTTGCAAATAAATAACAAAAAAAATAATTGTTAATAAATAATTATGTTTATAAATATCAGAATCACTAAGTGTCTTATTCAACGGTGAGTACCAGTAATAATGATGAGTAAATGGTTGTTAAGGGAATGGGAAATGGTAATTTAGGGGTTTAAAGTGTTAAGGGAAGGCTTGTGATACTGTCCATAGCCAAAGATGGGATATTTACTTCCGCATCTCTACTTCGCGGAAATTCGACTTTCGTGGGTGGTCTCGGAACGCATCCCCCGCAAAAATCGAGGGAACACTGTATACCAGTATTTTTCACATTTTGCAATTATTTTAAGATGAGTAGACTTCAACTATCAGAATCTCCCAGCCAACATGCTACCAGGGGAATTCCGGAGTTGAACTTCACACAACCTGAATATGCCAGGTTTGAAAAATACAGGTCTACATAGCTGAAGAAAGAAATGTCATGTCTGAGAAGGTAAGGTGAATCAAATTTTATTTATTTATTTAGTTTTATTTGTATGCCGCCCAACTCTCTAAAGACTGGGTGGCTCACAACCAAAAAACCCAGAACATACATTATTAATATTAAAACATTTAAAAAGAAAAACAATTTAAAAACCATTTCGTATCATTTGTGGTCAGATCTGGATGGCTTCCTTTCTTCAAGACTCTCCTTTCAGTATCATCTGGCTTGAACAAGGCTTTGGGGCACAAAATACACTAATTGGATCAGAACCTGCTTCCTGCTGGGGAGCTAACAAGTAATCTTTCATTATCCAAAACATCGCATTGGCCATTTTCATTTTGGAATGCCATTAATTTTAACTAGGAGGGGCACTTCTGAAGGTGAATAAAGTATTCTATGCATGCTCACAACTACCCTTTGCTACCAGTAAAAAGGAAGACTTTTTGGGAGGTATAATTTTTTTAAAATAATTTCTCCACCACTTTTAATTTTTCTCCATACATAGATGGAAAACACAACATCAATGCTTAAAAATAACAATATATGTACCATTTCCTTCTCAAACAAAACATTTTAAGGAGTCTCATAAGTTTTATTTTCCATTTAAATAATCTTATCCTCATTTCTCCATATTTAAACTAAATAAATAAAAAAACATTAACCTATAGACATCAGAAACTAATATTTCAATATCTGTCTATACATACAAAATTTCATTACATATAAAATTTCATTATCTACTAACAACATAAAATTCCCTAGCTCCAACATTTAAAGTATATAGAAAAACACATTAGCCTTTATCTAATTAAACATCTTAGATCTAGTGCTACCACCATTTCCTTTTTTCGTCATCTGGGTCTTTACCCCCTCGTCTCTAATTCTCATATATCACTTCAGCAATAATTTTTAAGAAAGGAAAGCCATTTTGAAATCCAAACATAGTACTGTACTGTATATCATAAACCCCACCCTAGCCAGAAGACATCATGGGAATGAATATTTTCATCTAGACTCTAGTTCCCAACATGGGGCCCACGCCCCACAGGGGGGCAATTTCATTTTTAATGGGGGCAATTGGAACCTTGTTTAAACCTAGTTAATAGCCTTTTAGGCTTCCTTCGCATGAGTAGTTCGCTTTTTGAATAATTATAATATATATATAAGAATTATATATATATATTTATATATAATAATAATTATATATATATATACATACATACACTGCTAAAAAATAAAATAAAGGGAACACTTGAACAACACAATATAACTGCAAGTAAATCAAACTTCTGCGATATCAAACTGTCCACTTGGAAAACAACACTGATTGACAATCAATTTCACAAGTTGTCAGCACATTCAACTTTGTACAGAACAAAGTATTCAATGAGAATACAGTGATCCCTCGATTAGCGCAGGGGTTACGTTCCAAGACCTCCCGCGCTAATCGATTTTCCGTGTTATAGTGGTGCGGAAGTAAAAACACCATCTGCGCATGCGCGCCCTTTTTTGTCCATGGCCGCACATGCGCAGATGGTGGAGTTTGCATGTGGGCAGCGGGGAAGACACAGGGAAGGTTCCTTTGGCCGCCCAACAGCTGATCTGCTCCGCAGCGCGGAGCCGAAGATGGAGTTTCCCCGTTGCCCAGGCAAAGGGGAAACCCCAAGAGAGCCAAAAGAGCACCGGGCCGGTTGGTTCCCAACCAAAAGAGTTTACCCCGATTGTCCTCGGTGGGGGAAAACAGCGCGTCGCCAGGCTCCCAATCTTCAAGAGAGGCGCGACGGCTAGCCAGGATCCACGCAGGGGAGAAAAGGCGCGTGCTCCCAGCCGCTGCGCCCCGCTTGGAGAGCAGCGGCGAGCAGAGCACAGAAGATGACGAGGCTTTCGAGGGCTCCAAGGCGGGCGGCGGCGCGTCCTTCAAGCACGCCGGTGGCGACCCCAAGCTGAAGGCGGCCACCACACACACACACGCCGCCGCCGCCGCCATCCACCCCGCCGGGTTCCCCGCTTGCTACCTCTTCGCCTTCTCCCGCCTCCGAGGCCGACCAGCCCAAGCCGCAACAGACACACACACACATACACGCACTCCCTCTCTCGCGCTCACACAGACGCACTCAGACAGAAAAGAAAAAAAAATCCCCAAAAGAGAGGGACAAGAGGCAGGCACAAAGCGGGGGCACAAGGGGAGCTGCCCGGCAGAGGTTGCTTTTTTTCTTCTCGTGGGCAAGTGGAGGGGGGGAGAGAGAAGGAAAGAGAGAGAAGGAAAGAAAGAGATGAGAGAGGGAGGAAGAGAGTGTGAGAGAGGAAGAAAGAGAGAGAGAAATTATAGAAAAAAGGGGAGAAAAAAAGAGAAATGAGAAAATGATTGAAGCAGAGAATGACAGGAAAGAAAGAGAAAGAGACAGAGAAGTGACTCTTGGTGATGACGTATGACGTCATCGGGTGGGAAAAACTGGTATAGCAAAAAAAACGTGGAGTATTTTTTAATTAATATTTTTTGAAAAACCGTGTTGTAGCGTTTCGCACTAATCGAGACCGTGCTAATCGAGGGATCACTGTATTTCATTCATTCTGATCTAGGATGTGTTCTTTGAGTGTTCCCTTTATTTTTTTGAGCAGTGTATAATTATATATATATATAATAAGAATTATATGCCATGGGGGGGAGGCCTCAGGATTTTAGAGATGCTTAGGTGGGGCATGGCCAAAAAAAAGGTTGGGAACCACTGGTCTAGAAGTACAGTACTCTGGTTGATTTGGATATTCAAGGCAGGCGGGTTTCCGCTGCTTCTTTATAAGCCTTTATCTACAATAACAAAGGTAATACTGTAAATATCGGCTTTCCTCTCAGAAGTCGGTGGCGTCACCTCAGCGAAGGATGGATTTCCCTGGCTAAGCCACTTCGCTTCATGGGGATGCCGCACATGCACCTTAGCTGTTGTCATGACGAACCCAAGCCGATTCAACACCCAAAAACAACTAACAACGGGCGAGCTGATTGTCAAGCGATGCTGCCGGTTGCTTTTAAGCCCACCTTCAAGTCTCCCTCAGAGCTTTATATGGTCTGCGTGCCATCCCGCCAGCATCACCGGCCGGTCCGCCTCTTTTGAGGCTTTTAATCGCATCCCACTTCGGTTGCTATCGCGTTATTTTCCCTCCCCGCCTTTGCTACCGGCCGATTGGCGGCGGGAGGCGGCTGAGCCAGGGAGAAAGCGGCACGCAGAGGGAGTCACCCGCTTATTTTGGGTGGCCTGAGGGCAGCTTGTATCTCGCACACCTATATTACGTCTGTGCCTATCGTCGCGCGTGCCATTCCTGGAACTCAGTCAAACAAGTCCTTTGAAGGCGGGGGGGACGACGGACGACTAAGGCGAATAGCACCAGCCCGGCCGCACCAATCGCTATATAATAATATCAATATATTCCGTAGCATGCCCCGAGGAGAGAGAGAGACATTCCCTCCGTACTGACTTCTCTTTCTTGCTGCTTCTAGCCTGCCCGCCCGCCTCTCTTTTCTACCAGCGAAGGCTTGTGGGTAAACGAGGAGGAAGCCATCGCTGTAGTAGCAGGAGTAGCAATCCTGCCGGCGCTGGCAAAACAATTAATTTGCAATTAAAAGGTGGTGTATGGGGAGGGGGAGGAGGAGAAGGCAGAAGCTTCAATCGCTCGCTCGGCCGACGACGAAGCGGCAACTAGCGGAGGTCAGCGCGGGGCAGCCCGCTCCCTTGAGAGAGAAACGCCTCCAGAGAGAGACCCAGCGAGGCGGGCCCAGCCGCACGCCCTCCCACCCTTCTAGGCACAGAGGAAGAGGAGGAGGAGGGAGGGAGGAAGTCGGGCCCCGCCGCCGCCGCCGCTTTCTCTCCTTCCCTCCCTCCCTCCCCTTCGTCTTCTCCCCGACGGGTAGTGAGTGACCTGGTGCAAAATGGCCGAGGCAGCGTGGGGGCCCCGGTCGTAACTTGCCTTCCTTTCCCGCCTCGTGGCTGCAGAGAGACCAAGGAGAAACAGGAAAGGCCGCGCGCGGCAGGGCGGCTTCCCTTTCCCCTTCTCCTTCCAGGCGCCCACCTTCCTTCCCCCTTTTCTGGGGTTGTGTTCATGCCTGGGAAGCGGGCGGGTGGAGCAGCGGCAGCAGTGCCCGCCCCAATCGGGAGGCGAGGAGGAGGAGGAGGAGGTCGTCCGTTTGCCCCTCTCTGGCTGCTCCTCTGGAGAGAGAGGCCTGGCCGGGTGAGGCCGGGACCGATCCCCGTTTTCCTCCGCCCGGCGGGATTTGTTGACTTCCTTCAGCCCCCCAAACTCGGCGAGACCCCGAAGTGGACAGCAATCGGCGGGGCTGGAGACGGCGCAGAGTCTCCGCCCGCCGCCTCCTCCGGTTTCCAATTCAGCGACAGTCTCCGGGTTTTGCTTTGGCGCCCGAGAACGCAGAGAGAGGGACAAAAAAGGCGGCGAGAGATCCGCCGCGGACGTGAGAAATGAACCACCAGCAGCCGAGGCAGGCGACGAAAATGTCGGCCTCCCCGCCGCCGGTATCCGGGGATGGGCAATTGGCGAGCCGGCAGAGGAAGTTGGAGTCCATGATCCGGGACCCCAGATCTCCAGTCAATGTGGAAAGTTTGTTGGTGAGTTCAGCTTGCTTGGGGTCTCTGGGGTCTGGTTAGAGAAAGGTGCGGCGGGGGGGAGAGGTCTCATATTGAGGGCAAACAGGGATGCACCCCAACATCTATTTTATTTTTATTTATTTTTATTTATGTAGTCAGTCAGTTACGTATGGGTGGTATACAAAGATATAACAATGTTTATATACATGATACTAGTAAGAGAGAAACATTAGGACAGGGGACGGTAGGCACGCTGGTGCACTTATGCACGCCCTTTTTTACAACATCCTTTTGGGGTGTTTGAAAGCCACGTTATACAGTACTTGAGAAGAATCCACCTCTCTCCCGGGTAGGGAAGAGAAGGGATTAGAACTCAGGACTTGGGTGGGAAAACCGGAGCCTGCTCCCACTTTTTTTTGCTTTGGAAAGAAGCGCTGGGCCGGGGAGAGAAGAAGATGGGTACTTGCACACCAGTACAGTTTCTCAATATGGAGAGTTTGAATACTTCTGGCTGGAGGGACTTTCGTTAACTGTTGAGTCTAAAATACAATGCCCGTCCTGTGCTCTGGCCCCCCCCTCCTCCCTGCGCTCGGAAACGCTCAACAACTGAAGGAATTTTTTTATCTTGAGACTCTGGATTTTGAGTGGAGGAGGGAACGATTGAGAACACTTCCCCCCCTCACGGAAGTGTGTTGACATGATGAAAAGGGGAAGGGGTGGTCCTATTGAAGGATCCTGCTCCTTCCCTCCGCATCATCCCTGAAATAAAAGTTCAGTGAGAAAATATAGATAAGCTTTCTGGAATGAGAACGTTGTGTGTGGTGAAAATAATAATAATAATAATAATGATTTGCACTGTGTAGGACAGTGTTTCCCAAGCTTGGCAACTTGAAGATATTTGGACTTCAACTCCCAGAATTCCCCAGCCAGCGAATGCTGGCTGGGGAATTCTGGGAGTTGCAGTCCAGATATCTTCAAGTTGCCAAGCTTGGGAAACACTGGTTGCCCTGGTTGCGGAGGGCTGTCCCTTGGCTCTTCTCAGAATGTTGCGATTTGGGAGTCAAAATAGCAATAGCATTTAGAGTTTTATATTGCTTCATAGTGCTTTTACAGCCCACTCTAAGTGGTTTACAAAACCAGCCTATTGCCCCCAACAATCTGTGTCCTCATTTTACCCACCTGGGATGGATAGAAAGCTGAGTCAACCTTGAGCAGGTGGTGGGATTAAAACCCAGCAGGCTTTTTGTGAGTTCTTAAAATTTACTTTTTTTTATCATGTTTGTTTTTGTTCCAACTATTTGGACATTGCCCATATTTAAGTTGCTTGTATTGAGAGGTTCTGTCTTTGCCACTAAGTTTTCAATTCAGTTTCTTGTTTCCTTTCCCACCCCCCCTGAACTTGATTTTCTGTTAATGGGGAACTAATATTGACTTGTTGCATGCTCTGTGAAACCAATTTAGAAATTATGGTGATACTTCATGAAACAGTGTATCTTGGGAAGGTAGATTCAGTAGGAATGATTAACTTTACTATCTGCAAAAAAGAAAAAAAGAGAAATTTTCATGACAGATGCTTGTCTACAAAGAACACTTCACTTCTGCTAGAAATCTTATTAAAGAATTACCATTTGAAATTCTTCCAGTTCTGAATATGAAGTATTGAGCTGTAGAGTCAGTATGCTATCTACAATTTGAGATAGCAGTGACCTCACACCAAGGTTGCAGAAAAAGAATTGTGTACCCCCCCCAAGAGTTTTATCCTACAGGCAATTTTTTGGGGGGGTGGGGAAGCAGCCGGAGCCATTTGCAAAAATGACTCTGCTCTATTTGGCCAAAATACAGAAACTGACTAAACAATATGGGCATCTCTCCACTACAGCAATATATGCTTACTACTGACTCTTCAGCAAATCTAGTTCTTTTCCTGTGGTGTTAGTACTATAAGATTTAGAATTCTTGCTCTGCCTCATCTTAAGAATATGCCCTGCTGGATTCGGGTTTATTTTATTTAGCATATTACATCTACAGAGATCATGCAATCACTGCTATATAAATATAGTTTAATATAGTGTATAATATGTGGACAGTATAATATAGGAATGAAATATTTTGATAAAACCATAAAAGTAAACATAATATGGGGCTATAGAATTGGAATTGGATAGATATTATAATTCAGTATCTAAGGATCTAACTATTTCTCCCATGGCTGCGATGAGATCATCCCAAGTGCCTTGAAATTTACTGAGGAGACATTCTTGAGCTATATATGTTATGGTTGGTTCCAGAGCATCACAATCATACTGTGGGCTCTGGGCCATTCCCCGCTTAAAGAGCTTTGCCTTAGTTCTACCATGACCTGTCCCGATTCTCTTCAGAGGCTCCATATTTTTCAGGACAGCTGTATTCTTGGAATTAGTTTGTTGGATCTGCATGGTTCGTTTGGTTATGGTTATTAAAAGATGCCCATCTTAATTACCATTCTTCATTTATATCCTAAAGACTAGTATGCTGTCCCAAATTGGTTTTCTAGACTTAAGCCTCGTGAGAGATAGTGACTCTAATATTTTATGTATTGGAAGAAGATCTCTAGGAGTCAATGGCGTATTTATCTTTTTCCACTCTTGGACTGCCTGCTGTCACCTGAGATAAAATATTTTAGAAAAAATATTTAGCCATGAGAGGGGTGTGGATGTAAAGGTTCCAGATATTGTTCTCATAGTGTCATTAAGGTGAACATCAATCTTGTTAGTATGACAACTTCTTCCCCATACAGGTGTGCAGTATTCAGCAACAGAGTATAATATGATTGTGGGTCAAGGTAAGACCCGGGTAGTCCAGTATTTTCTTTTCAACAGTTGCCACAGTTTTACAGATGCCTTTCAGGTGCTTAGAAGCAGGATAATGGAGACTTTTTTCCTCCCCTTGTTTTTTTTTACATTTAGGGGCATATTTTCCCAATTTAGAGTTGAAATTGGCTCTTTAAGATTTAAAGCTTGATTGATTTGTCCTATTTAAATTTATCCATACTCCCCCTTAAAATCATCTAAACTTATATCCCATAACACCTAGCCCTAAAATTTTAAGAGAGGAGAAAAATATTCCACATTATGCACATCAAATTTCACTTTACATACCTTGATTACTAGCCCTGCTCAGTCATTCTTTTTCCAAGCTAAACAGCTCTAGGTTTATTTCAGAAGGAAGCTGTTATAACTCCTCTATTCATTTTGCATGTTTAAAAACTCAGTTAATTTTTTTTTCAAAGTCAGCAAGCAGAACCACATTCTACATGCAGGTATAACATACATTTGTATAAAGACATTGCAGTGTTGGCAATTTTATTTTCAGTTGCTTTGCTAATGATCCCTAGCATGGATTTTGCCTTTTTCATAGCTGCCATAAAATGAGTCAACACTTCTTTGAATTATTGTCTGTGACCTTAGCATCCTTTTTCTGGATAGATACAGACAGTTCAAACCACATCAGTGAATATATTGGAATTAAGAGTTTTGGGCACTAGAATTCATCTCATTACATTTAATTTTATTGAACTGCATTTACTGTTAGGTTCACCATTCTGCCAAATGAATTGAGCTCTTTCTGGAACAATCACTTTTGGATTTTACTACGTGCCTGGAAATTTGACAGCTAATTACTTTTATGTCCAGATTACTTGTGAATACAGTAATATGAAGTTATAAAGCATTAATACAGACAAAGTACCTTATTTTGCTTTGTTGAAAAAATATGTATTTTTACTCTTAGTTTCTATTTTTTAATCAATTATTTTGTATCTTTATTTACAGAATATATCAGCAATTATATCTGCACAAGTATATTCTTCCATAGATGTATTTTCTGTTTTGTTTATCATTTCTGTCTACTTGAATGGAACAGATTTTAAGTGGACTGTGGTCTGTCTATAATTTCCCAAATCTCCCTTGGATCATCCTTTTAAAAGTTGTGTGTCATATGGGATACAATTTTGCACTGTCTGGTTAAGTGACAAGTTGCATATTTTTGCCAGTCTGTCAGCAATTTCACCTTTGAGTTTTTTCAAAAGTCCCAGATGGATGTGATCATGACCTGGTGATTTGTTAGTGTGTCATCTCTCAAGATATTGTTGACTGCTACTCAGTTTTCTCAATTGGTACAAATTTTTCTCTGAGAAAGTTAATACAAACTGACAGGGGGTATCTTTCTATTATAGAATAAAGATAAAAAGTGCATCAAGTTTTTTGTTATCTACAAATCCTCCTTGAGCTTGGTTTCTATCCCTTGATATTTAATTATCCAATTCTGATTCAATTTAGTATTTTATCATTTCTCTTTAATCTCTTTTGGAGATATACTCCTCCTCTCATAGTAATATTGATGCTCCTCTTCTCTTATTAATTATCATGCTTTCCCCCATAATTTGGCCTCTTTTTTTTCTTTATTAGGATTGTCTTTTCATTACTTGAAGAATATCATTTTGAATTATACAATTTCCCAGACAGTGCAAGAGAATCATGTTGACATAATTCTTTTTCCTAGATTTGTTTTACCTGTTTTTCTTATACTATGCCATATATCTTCTTGATTGGGAAAACTAATTAGGTAGTCTCAGAAGACATCAGGCTGGAGAATTTTGCTAGGGATAATTGTTATAAACATTTCAAAACATTTCAGTGCTTGTACCCAGAAGAATATAACCCTGTACCAGCACTATTATATTTTAACCTTTGAATAGGTATAGTAGATAACAAACAAACAAACAAACAAATAAATAAATAAATATCAGGTAGAATATCTGATATTTCTTTTCAGTTGTTCTGTAGTAAGAATTGTAATTTTGAATGCCTCATTAACATGGCAAGTCTTTTCTATTTTTTAAAGCAGTTTGATTTTATTTAGGCCTCTGCATAAGTCTCTAAAATGTTGTCGTTCCTTTAAGAGAAGCATTAATGAGTTGGATCTTTAAAGCAGAGGTATTGCTTTTGGACTGTTTTTGGACTTTTTTTAAAAAAAACTTTTTTTAATGATTAGCAGAAATGCCATGTTCTCAAAAAATCTGAAGTATTTATTTTGAACTGTTTTTTAACTGCACAATTGTGCTATTATTTATATTAATAGTATACAATTGATTTGAAGTAATTTCACCAAGAAAAGGTGGTAGTGTGTCAGATTTTCTTCTGCTTTTGTGAAAAATATACTTTGTTTGCTGTTGATTACATGATTTTGTAGCAGATGGCATGATTGCACAACTCTTGTTTAAGTAAAACAGGTTAATTTTTTAGTAACTGAGTTCTTTGGATACACGTAGGACAGAATACACGATAAATATCTGTTTGAAATAAAATTTCACTGATTTTTAAGGAAAATTTCAAGAACTTACATTTCTATTGCAGTCTTGTTCACAAGAGAACATGTCCTTTACAACAATAATTTCATGTTTGATGTATTTTAGTGAGTATTTCACATATGTAATTAGAATAGAAATTGAGAAACAATTCAGCTTTTTTAAAAAATAAAAAGATTGCAGTATCAGTAAGGTTTAGTAAAATGAATTCTTATTCAACACGTAAGTTTAAATTTATCTTTTGTGTAATAGAAAGAGTAATAGTAATAGTTAAACTTACGAAATTCTTATTACATTTGGGTAGAGCCGTGTATTACCTTGCAAATTCTGATAATTGCTGAGTAAAATTATTCAGTTTTTCTATAAACTCTAGTTCGCTTAGTTAATTATAGTCATATACCACCATGTTTTCCTGAAAGTAAGACTATCCCCAAAATAAGCTCTAGCATGTTTTCCCTATTGAAGCACCTGCTCAGCCGCCTGCCCGCCCATTCCATCTGGTTGTTCGCAGTGCCGCCTACATGGAGTGAGGCAAGGAGGAGTGGAACTGCCCCATGCGTATACCAGCTTACTTCAGGGGTCCCAGGACCCTCAGGCTATCCATGCTCCGAAAACTACCTTACAGCATCAGCACTGGCAGCCATGTGCAGCAGGAGCTTATGTCACAGCTGGCCCACTTCTTCCAGCACCAGTGTGGCACCAGAGCGGGAGGTTGAACGACACGCCAGGGCCGCAGCCATGAGGCAGGGGAACTGCCACACGCACATGGACTGGTTTACCCTAGGACTCCCCGTAGCCAGCCCAGATTCAACAACTGCCTCGCCTTTCAGCTGCGGCACTAACACATACCTCAACCTCCCGCTGCGGGGCCGTGCCACTGCTGGGAGAAGGAGTGGGCCAGTGCTGTGATGCAAGGCAAGTACTGGGGCATGGATGGTCTGCCTGTGGGGGTGGATGGAGAGTCCCCATAGTCTGTATAAAATAAATGGATTAAGTATGGATATTGTGATACAATTAAATGTATCTTTTTATTCAAACTCTAGAAAATAAAGAGCGTTCCTGGTTGTTACTTGACAATTCAGTGTGTGAAAGTTTTATAAAAGTTAATAGATTTCAATGAGATTAGCAATTTTTACAACAAAGTGGGCAGTGATAACAATCATGATTAATAAATAGCTTGGTGTGTTTAATAATATTTGTAAATTATATACGGTAGTTTAGTTCTTGTTAATATTAAAATAGAAAATTGGATTTTGTTTAAAGGGCAGCAGAGCTTTTCTTTATATACCTTGTTTCCCCTAAAATAAGACATGCCCTGATAATAAATCCAATCGGCTTTTTGAGTGCATGGCAATGAGACGAAGCGCTTATTTCAGGGTTCAAAAAAATATAAGGCAGGGTCATATTTTTGGGGAAACATTTGTGGAGGAATTAATGAATGAGTTCTGTCTATAGCAGTTTCTATAATGGGAATAATTTTACCAATTTCTCTATGTTTTAATAACAATTAGTTAATTGGTTCATATCAAGTTGAAGGAAAATTTTTTTCAGCTGAACATCATTAGAGTGCTGGATATAATAGTATTTAGCATTTAGTTCTACTTGTACTTTCGAGACTAAATATTAACTGAATGGAGTAAATTAATGATGATTATTTTGTGTATTTTTAATCATTTAAGACTTAAAATTTCACAATAATTAGTTATAGGAGTGTTACAGGGAATGTACACTTTTTCCTTATATCTATGTCACTTACCTTTCCCTTTATCGTTATTGCTATTATATAGGGTTATTAGTCATAGTGGTTAAACACATAAAAGGTTATGCTCAAATCTAACACTTTAAAACTCTGTGGATTGTTCCAGCTTAGTGGTTGCCTTTATTCTGTATTCTGTTAAAGATAAAACAAACACACCTCTGACAGAGCAGGATGGAATTATAATTCTATCAACATCAGCATCTATGCCTCTCTTAAACAGCATGCATTATCAAAATTCTGGTTTAACTAGTAAGTTTTTAAAAATATATATATATAAATTAAAACATGTAAGCAAAACATGTGATATACATACATACATACATACATACATACATACATACATACATGATGGTCTTGGTATACAGTGATCCCCCGGTTATTGCGTCCCCGATCATTGCGAACAGGGTAATTCGCGATTTTTCAACCCGGAAGTCAAAATACCATCTACGCATGCGTGCCCTTTTTTTCTATGGGCACGCATGCGTAGATGGCAACCGGGAGATCATCTGCTGGGCGGCTTCCCTGGGTCTTCCCCCTCTTGCTGGCATCAGCGAGGAGTTTCCCCACCGCCCACGCAAACTCCTCGCTGCCGCTCGCCCGCCCTTCGCCTGCCCACGCCGTTCGCTCCCCCTCTTGCTGGCGGGAGGGCGAGAAGCCCTCCCCAGCACCCGCTCACCCGCCCTTCGCCGCTCGCCCGCCCTTCGCCCTGGCCGCTTCTTCCCAGCGGAGAAATTCCAGCCCCCACCTGGTCCCGCCCGATCCTCCTCCCTGAGGCAGCTCGCCCTCCCATGGCCGCTTCCTCCACCCTCCATCGCAAGCCCTCGCCACCGCAGCCAACGCGCGCTGCGATCTTCAAGCCCGGCTCCTTTCGGCCCAGCATCCCGGGCCAAGCGGCTGCCTTCCGTGACTGAGCCTGGCTGGCCCGGAAGATCGTAGCGCGCGTTGGCTGCAGCGGCGGCGACATTGCTGCCAGCTTGGCTTCGCTCGCCGCTGCAGCCAACGCGCGCTACGATCTTCCGGGCCAGCCAGGCTCAGCGGATCAAGCCCGGCTCCTCTCGGCCCAGCATCCCGGGCCAAGCGGCTGCCTTCCGTCACTGAGCCTGGCTGGCCCGGAAGATCGTAGCGCGCGTTGGCTGCAGCGGCGAACTATAATAACTGAGGCCTTTTACCAGAACATGTGAGTTTAATCAGAACATGCCAACAGGGCAGGTACAGGCTTAAGAAGTACACAAGAGAACACAGACTTATATACAGGACGCCTTCTGAGGCAACTACCAATCATATACAAAGGAGGGTTCCCGCTTTAACAGTAACTATGCTTATGCGGCCAATCAGGACCCTGGAGAGGGATACGCGAGCTCGAATCTGACAGCCGGCTTATTGCTATGCAGACACAGCACTCCTGCCCCTTCGGCTGACACAGACATAATCTTTTAAATACCCAGGTCTGCGACAGATTCTCTCGGAGCGCCGGGGCTCTGTGGGATGTTCTGCCCTCTCGATCTCGGCCGGATGGATTGGTTTGGGAGCCTGGCCCACCTCTTCTTCCCTGTGATACGCTGAGGAAAAGTTTCCTGAAGTTCCTGCAGCTGTGGGTGGGTCCTGAAGCCACACCCCCTGGAACTCATTGGCTCCCCGATCTTCTTGCCGATCCTCCCTATCAAGTCTAATCTGATCCAGGTGTGCTGTGTCTGCATAGCAATAAGCCGGCTGTCAGATTCGAGCTCGCGTATCCCTCTCCAGGGTCCTGATTGGCCGCATAAGCATAGTTACTGTTAAAGCGGGAACCCTCCTTTGTATATGATTGGTAGTTGCCTCAGAAGGCGTCCTGTATATAAGTCTGTGTTCTCTTGTGTACTTCTTAAGCCTGTACCTGCCCTGTTGGCATGTTCTGATTAAACTCACATGTTCTGGTAAAAGGCCTCAGTTATTATACTGGCGACGAGATTTCAACCCTGCATTTCCATCCAGCATCTGTGTCTGCAGTAAGTGACAATGTCTGTACAGCTTACTTTTCCCCCTTTCAACCCACAAGGGGAGACCTGGGATTCCTACGTTGCCCGCTTCGACTGTTTTCTAATTTCAAATGGGTATACCGAGATTTCTGGGGACCGCAAAAGGTCTTATTTTCTCGGTTTCTGCGGCCCCGAGATGTTCGAGACTGCCAGAGCTTTATTCGCTCCCGTCTCTATCCATGATGTGCCTTGGGAGACTTTCTTATCAACTCTCCAAGATCACTATGCCCCTGCCCCGTCACGGTGTGCCCGGCGCTACGTTTTTTATCAGAGAAACCAGGCAGAGGGTGAATCCATTAATGAGTTTGTGGCCGCTCTCCGCCGGGCTGCATTATATTGCGAGTTTACAGATTTAAATGATTACTTGCTGGACAGGCTAGTGTTCGGAGTCCGGGATGGCCGCCTTAAACGCCGTTTGCTGGCCACCCGGGATATGACCTTTCAGACAGCTTTGGCTGAAGCTCGTGCTTTTGAGCTTTCCACGCTATCCCTGGCAGCCATGGACAGCTCGGTGAACGCAACGGCTAAAGTGCCAGCGGTGCCAGAGAACCCGAAAGCCGCTACAGAAAAGGAGGGCGGCAGCGAAGTTGAGGAGGAGGAGGTATGCCGGCTGGGTGCTTCCAGGGGTCGTGAGCCTCCTGCCAGCCGCCCCCGGGCCCCTCTGTCCCCTTGCAGGGGTTGCGGGGGAAACCACTATAGGTCAAATTGCTCGTTTAGAGAGGCGGCTTGCCGGCGTTGCGGGGCCAGGGGCCACATTGCAAGAGTCTGCCGTTCCCGGAGGTCCCCTCCAGCCGCCCCTAGAGAGCAGAGGGAGTTCCAAGGTTCCAATCCCCGTTGGCAGAGGAGATTTTCTTCCACCAAGAGGGATGACTGCAATGCCATCTATAGCAGCCCGCGCCCAGCTTCTACGTTCGTGAGGAAAACCTCAGGCTCTTCTGACAAGATCTCCGTGACAGTTCGTCTGGGAGGCGTCAATTGCTCCATGCAAGTGGACACGGGCTCCGCGCATTCATTGGTTTCCTGGGCCACCATCAAGAAATGCATGCCCGGATTGAGCAGGAGTCGGTTGCAGCCATGTACTGTGACTTTACGGGACTACCAAGGGGCGCCCATTCCGGTGTTGGGGGAAGGGAGATTCCCTGTCATGTTCAAATCTTTCATGGGCAGGTTGCCTCTGATGGTGGTGGACGGGCCGTTCTCCAGCCTCCTGGGTTTAGACTGGTTTAAGGCTTTGGGTTTTTCTGTTGCGGGGGTGAACGCTGTGAGAGGGGAATCAGTATTTCAAGGGCTTACTAAGGAATTCCCCTCCGTCTTCGATGACAAGCTGGGTTGCTACACGGGAACCCCGATTACTTTTAGCCTTGATCCCAAAGTGCCAGCTGTAAGGCTGAAGCCCCGCAGGGTGCCCATTCCCCTCCGGCCGAAAGTTGATGCCGAATTGGACCGTCTGATTGCACAAGGGGTGTTGGAGCCGGTTGACCAGGCTGTCTGGGAGACCCCACTGGTCATCGCTTTCAAAGGGGATGGGGGATTGAGACTGTGCGGGGATTATAAGTGCACTGTTAATAAGGCCCTGGCTCACCACTCATACCCGCTTCCAGTGGTGCAGCAGTTACTTCACACTCTGGGTAATGGTAAGATCTTTGCCAAGCTTGATTTATCCCAGGCTTACCAACAGCTCCCCGTAGACCCCTTGACAGCAGAAGCCCAGGCGATCATAACGCATAGGGGGGTGTTCAGGTGCCACAGGCTGCAATTTGGGGTCTCTATTGCACCGGGGTTGTTCCAGGGGTTGATGGAACGGTTGCTGTATGGGCTGGAAGGCACGGTGCCCTACTTTGACGACGTGCTGGTCTCAGGGAGTTCCGAGGACGAACTTCTTCACAGGGTTAAGCAGGTATTGCTCAAATTCCAAGAAGCGGGACTGAAGCTCAAATCAAAAAAGTGTGTCTTTGGGGTTCCAGAGGTTGATTTCCTGGGATTCAGGGTGGACGGAAAGGGAATCCATCCCACCCCTGAAAAGACTAGGGCCATTTGGGATGCCCCCAGACCCCAGTCGAAGGAGGAGTTGCAGGCTTTCCTGGGTCTCTTGAATTTTTATGCGGTGTTTATCCCGCACAAGGCTTCGGTGGCAGAGCCGTTGCATAGGCTTCTGGACAAGCGGTCAGTTTGGCACTGGGGGGAGCGGGAGGAAGCTTCTTTCAGAGGGGTCAAAGGGATACTCACCTCAAACAGTGTCCTGGCTCAGTATTCCCCTAGTCTGCCATTAGTTCTCACCTGTGACGCTTCCAGGTACGGAGTGGGTGCTGTCCTCAGCCACAGATTGCCAAACGGCTCGGAAGCCCCTTTGGCGTTTTTTTCCCGGACTTTGGCCGCAGCAGAAAGAAACGCCAAAGGGGCTTCCGAGCCGTTCGCCCCGCCCTTCGCCTGCCCACGCCGTTCGCTCCCCCTCTTGCTGGCGGGAGGGCGAGAAGCCCTCCCCAGCACCCGCTCACCCGCCCTTCGCCGCTCGCCCGCCCTTCGCCCTGGCCGCTTCTTCCCAGCGGAGAAATTCCAGCCCCCACCTGGTCCCGCCCGATCCTCCTCCCTGAGGCAGCTCGCCCTCCCATGGCCGCTTCCTCCACCCTCCATCGCAAGCCCTCGCCACCGCAGCCAACGCGCGCTGCGATCTTCAAGCCCGGCTCCTTTCGGCCCAGCATCCCGGGCCAAGCGGCTGCCTTCCGTGACTGAGCCTGGCTGGCCCGGAAGATCGTAGCGCGCGTTGGCTGCAGCGGCGGCGACATTGCTGCCAGCTTGGCTTCGCTCGCCGCTGCAGCCAACGCGCGCTACGATCTTCCGGGCCAGCCAGGCTCAGCGGATCAAGCCCGGCTCCTCTCGGCCCAGCATCCCGGGCCAAGCGGCTGCCTTCCGTCACTGAGCCTGGCTGGCCCGGAAGATCGTAGCGCGCGTTGGCTGCAGCGGCGAACGAAGCCAAGCAGGCGCACCGTTCTCCGCTGACTCCTAAAGCGGGGAAGTTCGCCAGGAGTCAGCGGAGAACGGCGCAACTGTTTTAAAACGATTGGAGCTTTCCAATGAGTCCTGAAGACAAACGGCAAACTTCCGCGTTTGTCTTCGGGACTCATTGGAAAGCCGCGCGGGTGCTTTAAAACATCCCCGCCGACATGGGGGGCTTGCTAGCACCCCCCCAAACCCGGATTGGGGGTTCGGGGGGGGTGCTAGCGAGCCCCCCATGTCATCGGCGACGTTTTAAAATAGCCGCGCCGCCCCCCAATCTTCGGCTCCTCGCTAGCGCTGCGGAAGTTTAAAACACCATCTGCACATGCGCAGATGGTGTTTTTACTTCCGCAGCGCTACTTCGCGAAAACCCGCTCGTTGCGGGGGGTCCTGGAACGGAACCCTCGCAACGAGCGGGGGATCACTGTATTCGGGTTTCTTCCCGTGTAGGATTTAGAAATTTCTGGTGACGTTTCGACGATGTCCCACTCGTCATCTTCAGGCTGGTGCTTCTGTCCTTGTTCTAGGGCGAACACAACCAGAACAAGGACAGAAACACCAGCCTGAAGATGATGAGTGGGACATCGTCGAAACGTCGCCAGAAATCTCTGAATCCTACACAGGAAGAAACCCGAATATTCCAAGACTATCATACCTGCACCCGTGAAAATCTACAAAAACAAATACACACACACACACACACACACACACACTGCTTTTCATATTTGCAAATAATGCAAACCTGGGAAGGCTAACAATTGAAAATGATTATGAGATGGTTTAAAAGTCAATAGAAATGCATAAGAAAACTCAACCGTGCTAGTATAGAATATGGGATAGTTGAGATTGTGAAAATAATTTTGAGTCAGCAGTGTGATATGGCTGCTAAAACATTAAAAACCTTTTTAGAAGGCATTTTTTCTATGCCTTCTATTCATTCTCCCCCCTGACCTTTGCAGTGATACATAGCTAGGAAAAAAATAAGACCTTACATTCAATATGTTGGCTAGATGTTGCACTACACCCTGCTTCTTTGCCAGTCTAGAGTAACTAGAAAGGCCATGAACAGGCAGATTAGAATTGATAAAATAATTTAGTCTAAGGAATCATGAGGATAGCAGGTTGGGGTTATGTATTTTAACATTTGCTGCATTCTATGGGATTTTTCTATAATTTTTACTGACATAGTAAATGAGAAGTTTTCTTAAATTATGCACTAGTGCTGGACTGCTGTTGTACTATTGCAAAAGATGAAATTGTGATCCTGATTTACCTCATGAAAACAGTACTAAAGTTGTTTCAAGATAAATATTTGTTCGAAAGAAGGGTGTTTTCTAGCTGGATTTGAGTTAGTAAACAGTGCATGAAATCTTTAGTCAAATATATTATGCAATGAACCTTCATAACATTAAGAGCAGTAGCTCTGCTTTGAAGCACACAGTGATTAGTGTCATAGTTGTGTCACAAGCAATACAAGGACAAGAGCAGTCCTGCTTTTTATTAAAATTAGTGTTTGATTTGCATGAGTGAAGCTACTCTAAGCTGAACACGGTAGAGTTATTATTTTGGCTTTAACTTCAATAGCAAGCCTTTATTTAACATCTTGTCTGCTATCCATAGTTGATAAGGAGTCACCATGTGAACAGGTAAGCAAACTGAGGGCAAACACCTCATCTCTAATCAGACGTTCAGCTTCCTGGTTAGGAAATTTGAAAATCTGATCTCTTAATTCTTTCTTCATCTTGTTAGGTAAAATTTTTAAAAATTAATCTAACAGCTAGTTCCTTGCTCAAATGAAACATAGCATTGACTGCAATTCTATATTGAGTTAACCAAGAATAAAAAATTTCTAAGGAAAATTTAACTTAATCGAGAGAGGTGGAAGTGTTTCTGAGGGGATATGTATAGATCTTTGTTTTTTAAAAGTTCCATGTACAGTGGTACCTCTACTTAAGAACTTTTCTAGATAAGAACCGCATGTTTAAGATTTTTTTTGCCTCTTTTTAAGAACCATTTTCTACTTACAAACCCAAGCCCGGAAAAATTTCCCAGGAAATTTGAGAGCGGCACAAAGGCCCGGCCAATTTCCTGTCATTCCCCCTTTAATCCCGGCCACCTCGGGCTTTTCTGGGCTGACAGAGGAGCCTTTCGGTGGCACGTGAGGAGGCTTTGGCAGTCCAGAACGAACAAAGCATTTTCCTTTCTCTGGTGCTTGGAGAGGGAATAAATCTCTGCCACTTCCCAGAGAAAAGAAATGCTCCCTTCACTCTGGGCAGCCCAGAGCGAATGGAGCGTTTTCCTTTCTCTGGGCACTTGGAAAGGGAATAAACCACTTTGCTGTGGTGACTCTCTCGTGCTGCCTCCCACACACCCGGCGTGAGCTTGCCTCCCGGAGCGTCTGGGCGCGGAAAGGCAAAAGGGGGCACTTTGCCCTGGCCAAATCAACTCTGCTTCAGCCAAACCGAGGAGTCACCACACTGAAGGAAAGGTGCCGCCTACAAAGCAAGCAAGCGAGAGAAGAGGGGAGCCCTTCAGCATGGGAAGGAAGAGGAAGCAGATAGCAGCAGCAGCAGCAGCAGCAGCTGAATTTCAGTCAAAGGAGTGGGAGGTTCCCCCCTCTCGTTCGCCTGGGTTTTTCTCTCTGGTGCAATGTATGGGAGGCAGCTTCGTGCCAGGTGTATGGGAGGCACATGCTCCTCCTCACCGCCTTAGAGTCCCTCTTTTTTTTTTAAGCCTTAAAGTTTTTGTATTTGTTTGATTCCCCTCATCTCACCTTCTTCCTTCGGCAGTGACTGTCCTCCTCCTCTTCTTCCTCCTCCTCCTCCTCCCACCCAAATTCCGAGCTTTTATTTCTTTCCTAATGGGTTTGCACGCAATATATACTTTTACATTGATTCCTATGGGAAAAATTGCTTCTACTTACAAACTTTTCTACTTAAGAACCTGGTCATGGAATGAATTAAGTTCTTAAGTAGAGATACCACTGTACAGTGAACCCTCGATCATCGCGAGGGTTCCGTTCCAGGACCCCACTCGATGATCGATTTTTAGCGAAGTAGCGGTGCGGAAGTAAAAACACCATCTGCGCGTGCGCAGATGGTGTTTTTGCTTCCACTGCCGCCCGCCCTTCGCCCGCCCACCCCGTTGCTCGCGCCTGGGGTGCGCGCGCGCTTGGGGACTCCCTAGCTCCGCTTCCCAGCTGGGGAGCGGAGCTGGGATGTCCCCAAGCGCGCGCGCTTTCCCCAGCAACGCGCGCGCGGTGGGGACTCCCTAGATCCGCTTCCCAGCTGGGGAGCGGAGCTGGGATGTCCCCAAGCGCGCGCGCTTTCCCCAGCAACGCGCGCGCGCGGTGGGGATTCCCTAGATCCGCTTCCCAGCTGGGGAGCGGAGCTGGGATGTCCCCAAGCGCGCGCGCTTTCCCCAGCAACGCGCGCGCGGTGGGGACTCCCTAGATCCGCTTCCCAGCTGGGGAGCGGAGCTGGGATGTCCCCAAGCGCACGCGCTTTCCCCAGCAACGCGCGGGCGGTGGGGACTCCCTAGATCCGCTTCCCAGCTGGGGAGCGGAGCTGGGATGTCCCCAAGCGTGCGCGCTTTCCCCAGCAACGCGCGCGCGGTGGGGACTCCCTAGATCCGCTTCCCAGCTGGGGAGCGGAGCTGGGATGTCCCCAAGCGCGCGCGCTTGCCCCAGCAACGCGCGCGCGGTGGGGACTCCCTAGATCCGCTTCCCAGCTGGGGAGCGGAGCTGGGATGTCCCCAAGCGCGCGCGCTTTCCCCAGCAACGCGCGCGCGGTGGGGACTCCCTAGATCCGCTTCCCAGCTGGGGAGCGGAGCTGGGATGTCCCCAAGCGCGCGCGCTTTCCCCAGCAACGCGCCCCAGCAACGCGCGCGCGGTGGGGACTCCCTAGATCCGCTTCCCAGCTGGGGAGCGGAGCTGGGATGTCCCCAAGCGCGCGCGCTTTCCCCAGCAACGCGCGCGCGGTGGGGACTCCCTAGATCCGCTTCCCAGCTGGGGAGCGGAGCTGGGATGTCCCCAAGCGCGCGGGCACCGCCCGCCCGCCCACGCTGTTGCTGGGGCCGCTTCCCAGCTGGGAAGCGGAGCTGGGGTGTCCCAGGGAAGCCTCTGGGGGAAGGGGGAAGACCCAGGGAAGCCTCTGCCCGGCGGGGAAACTCCACCATCTACGCATGCGTGGAAGGGCACGCATGCGCAGATGGTGGAGTTTACTTCCGGGTTGAAAACTCGCGAAATAGCCCTTTCGCGATACTTGAGGACGCGAAACTCGAGGGTTCACTGTATATCCTGTTGAGAATTTTGGAAAACTCAAATGAACAAAACAGTGCAGATTTTGCAGAAACGGTGGCTTTCTACTATATATTTTTTAAATTCCTTGGAAATGTGGATATATGTTTGATATAATGTTTGAGATAATGAAAGGTAACTTGCCTTGGGGATAAAATCCCATCTTTTTCTCCATTAGGGCTTTGGATCACTGACAGAAGAGGAATAAACATACTAATCTTGGAACCTCAGATAAAGGTTTCCAAATATTATGTAGTGATAGAATGTGGTAGATTTCATATTCCCAGTGGGCTGAGTGCACAACAGCTATTAGTAAAGCATAGTATTTACAAATGTAAAAGGGAATAACAACTACAGTCTGATACTTGTTAAGGCTTCACCAGAGGACAAATCTGAATGAAAGCCCTATCTTTTAATCTCATCCTATAGCAGTGGTTCTCAACCTGGGGGTCGGGACCCTTTTGGGGGTCAAATGACCATTTCACAGGGGTCGCCTAAGACCATGGAAAAAGACAAATTTCCCATGGTGTTAGGAACTAAAGCTTCTATTCTGGTTCATTGGAACATATTTATTTTTTTACAATCCGACCAATCAGGCATTTACAGTGGGATTGTCCCTCTGACCTTCCAGCCAATCAGCTTAAAGCTCTGTTGGTAGAATTGGCACTAAACTTGTGGTTGGAGTCATCACAATATGACCACAGAGTTGGCCTTCTCCGGGTCCTGTCGACTAAACAATGTCATTTGGCGGGACCCAGGAGAAGAGCCTTCTCTGTGGCGGCCCTGACTCTCTGGAACCAGCTCCCCCCAGATATCAGAGTTGCCCCCATCCTCCTTGCCTTTCGCAAGCTCCTTAAAACCCACCTCTGTTGTCAGGCATGGGGGAATTGAAAAATTTTTCTCCCTTCCCCCTAGGCTTATAGAATTTATACATGGTATGTTTGTTGGTATGATTGGTCTCTTAAATTGGGGTTTTTTAGATTACTTTTTAATATTAGATTTGTTACCTTGTTTTTTATTGTTAGCCGCCCCGAGTCTTCGGAGAGGGGCGGCATACAAATCTAAATAAACTAAACTAAACTAAACTGTATTAAGGGGTCGCGGCATTAGAAAGAACCACTGATAGTCACTAATGCATAAAAGTATGGGCAATAAGATATAGTGGAATGGTGCACGCATCACAGTATTTCCTAATAGAAACATAGAAACATAGAAGACTGACGGCAGAAATAGACATTCAGTTTTGATTTAGCTTATGATCTGAATGTAGTCATTCTACTACATGTATTATGTACTGTGATGAATAAATAATAGTTTATGATGTATATAAAGTAGTGCCTTATTTATTATATAATGGTATATAATGGTTAATGCTTTTAAAGCAATAGGAAGAGTCCTGGGTGGGTGGACAGAGCCTCCCACCTCCGCTGCTACCGATTCTAAGAACCGGTCTGAACCAGGAGCAACCCATGCTGCTTTGTCTGCAATTTTGGCATTCCTTGATTCTCTCATCTGAGAGATTCTGAGGTCTAACTTTTAAAGCTACTGGACTATTGAGAGTCTGCTAAAATGAATAAATCAGTAGTGTTAGTATGGTCAGATTAGAATAAAAAGATTGTTATGTAAAATTCAGAATCAAGATGCCCTAAAAAACCTGTTGCTTCTGTTTCCGCTTGTTAAAGGTTTTTTAAACTTAGGTTGCAATGTGTTCACCTGCTGTGGTTAAATCATATCCATTAATAGAAGAACATACCATTAGGAATTAGCCACATGCTATGTGCTTTGTTTCTAGGTGCAGAATGTCTCATTGCTTCATGAGAAAGAAGGGTTTCTCCCCCTGATTAGTTTCTATCTATTGCTTCTTGTATTGCCTTGTGGTGCTTTGGAAAATAGGTTGTACTCTAGGGCAGTGATTTTCAACCTTTTTTGAGCCGCGGCACATTTTTTACATTTACAAAATCCTGGGGCACACCACCAACCAAAATGACACAAATTAAATAAATAAATAAATAAATACATACATACATACATACATACATACATACATACATACATACATACATACATAACCCCCTCGTATATACAATCCCATGTAACATCCCCTTATAAATACAGTCAATCATCAATCATCCCTACTCAAATTTATATCTCATTTCTGGGTAATTCTCCTGTCTTTCCCCCTTTTCTCTCTCATGTTTGTCATTTCTCTCTCTTCCTCCCTTTTTCCCTCATTCCTTTTCCCTCTCACTTCTCCTCTTTTTCCATCCCTGTCTCTCTCCCCCCCTTATGTGTGTGTGTGTATACACACTGGAACCATTTCCAAAACCAGTTGAGGGCTGGGGTTTTTTCTCTTTTATTCTTTTCAAAAAGAGGTGTGGGCTGGGGGGCATTTCTTATTATTTGGGTGCTTTTTACCATATGCTTCAAGAATCACCCCTCTCTCTCTCTTTTGTTTCTCTCTCCTCTCATTCTCTGCCTCAATCATTTCTCCTTTTTTCTCCCCTTTTTGTTCTCATTTCTCTCCCTCCTTTCCTCTCCCTATCTGTCTCTCTTGCTTTCTCTCTCTCTTGCTATCTCTTTTTCTCTTATTTTCTCTCTCTCTCTCTCTTGTTCTCTCTTATTTTCTTTCTCTCTCTCTTGTTCTTTCTCTCTCTCTCTTTCTCTCTCCCTCCCTCTTTCTCTCTTTTTCTCACTTTCTCTCTTGTTTTCTCTCTCTCTCTTGCTTTCTCTCTCTCTCTTGTTTTCTTTCTCACACTCTTTCTCTCTCTTGTTCTCTCTCTTGCTATCTCTTTCTCTCCCCCCTTTCTCTCTCTCTCTTTCTCACTTTCTCTCTATCTTGCTGTCTGTTGCTGTCACTCACTCTCGTTCTCTCTCCGTTCTTCTCAGCGGAGGCCAGCGAAGGTGATATTCAATGTCGGGAGCGCGCGGGCGGTTGCGCGTGCTCCCTACCCCCCTGCTAGCCGCTCGGAATATTCAAAATAAGAAAAGCCTTCACCGGCGAAGGTTTTTCTTATTTTGAATATTCTGAGCGGCTAGCAGGGGGGTAGGGAGCGCGCGCAACCGCCCGCGCGCTCCCGACATTGAATTTTACCTTCGCTGGCCTCCGCTGAGAACGGAGAGAGAACGAGAGTTGGGCCATTTTTTGTCTCCTGCGTTCCGGGTGCGGGAGGAGCCACGCCGAAAGGCAGGAGACAGCGGAGGAGGAGAGGGGGTGGGCGGGGGGCAGCGCCAAAAGGCCGAGGGGGCCGGAGGCACCGTGGGGAGGCAGGGGCGGCCGCGGCTCCCTTCCCTTCTGCTGCCGGCGCCTCCCCGCCCCCCCCGCGGGCTGGCAGGGAGAAGCGACGGTGCTTTGGGGAAGCGACGAGAAGCCATGGGCGCGAGGGGGCCGACTTTCAAAGCAACCTTTGCCGGCCTCCCGTGGGAGGGTGCCAATAGCGGCGGCGGCGGGGGGGGCAATAGCGGCGGGGGAACCGCCTCGCGGCACACCTGACCATGTCTCGCGGCACACTAGTGTGCCGCGGCACACCGGTTGAAAAACACTGCTCTAGGGTGCTGAGCAGAGAATCCAAAGGGAGGGGTTAACTCTTCCTTTCTGCCCAGAGATTGTCCTTTTAAGCTTTGTAGCCATGCTTTTCTTGACTATCCCCCAGTTTTGACTCTGTCTAAGCCTAAGAGAGACGCACTTAAGCAGAGCTCTTCAGAGCAAAAGGCAGAGTTAATTTATTTGGATTCTCAGCAGTTTTCGGATGAGCAGTACTGTTGCCACAGCAATCAGCTGTTTGGCACGAGAATGGAACTAATTTAACTACAATCAGCTGGCTTTCAGCAAACTCTTCGGTTTTCAGACGAGCAATACAGCCAATTCCAATCAGGAGAACAGTGTGATTTCTGGGGGAGCGTTCAATCAGCTGTTTGGCAGAAGAACGGAGCAGCCCCTGTCAGCTGTTCTTTGGCAAACAGCATGGTTTTTTGAGCAGCTACTTATCGGAAAACAAGCCGCCCCAATGATTCAGCTGGCTACCCTGTTTGATCGGCAGAGCTGCTGCAGTGGACCAGCTGGCTACCCGTTGGATTGGCACAACCGCCACAATGGCTAAGCTTGATCTGGCATAGCCATAGAGCAACATGGCTGGAGTCTTTGTTCCACCAGTGCCCCTACCATCTTCAGGCTGTTTCAAACAGAGCCAACGTGTGGTACGCTTTCAACAGCAGATACCCTGGCACCTTCCCTGCAGGTTGACCACAGTCAACCATTCGGAGTAATGCCTGCATCCAGACCTGTTCAGGGAGCTGTCAGAATGATTTGGGACCTCTTCCCTACCTTGCTACACAGTCACTTGCCAAGATTTTACTCCAGTGCGTACCACTCTCAACACTGGGGATGGAGGGGACCAATGCCCTCCACATTCAGTGGGTTTGAGGTCTTGACGCCTCTTATATGCCTTTCCCCCTCTTCCCCTGTTACCAGAGCTAATCAGAAAGGTGTTGGAGAAGGCAGAGGTATTGCTCCTGGCACCACATTGGTCCTGGCCGTGGTTTGCAGACCTGGTAAGTCTATCCGTATCCAGGCCATGGAAGATTCCTCAGAACAGAGTGTCCCTCAGTCAGAATGGCTTCAACTGACTGTATGGCATTTTTGTGGAGGATTCTGAGGCAAGGCAAGTTCTCTACCAGGGTGATCTGATAATCCAGGCCTGTAGGAGGCCGTCAACCAACAGAATATATGACTCGACTTGGACAACCTTCCATAGTTGATGCTCCAAGAGCAACATTAATGCCACTTCTTTATCTGTTGCCCAGATCCTGCAATTACTGGCAAGGGCCTATCCAGATTTTGCAGAGATCTATACTTGAATTTCATTGCAAGAACACTTTTTTCAAATGTCCAAATGGATGAATTTATGGAGGGCAGGAATGGAAAGGGCCGAACAACTGTATCTTGTCCCCATTTCCTTCCTGGCCCAAAGCTACCCAAGAATTTGGAGTCCACCTTCCAAAGTGTATTCAGAATGCTATCATCTATTTTCTTTCATTTTCAAGGAAAAAATATGAATTTGTCCAGCACTGAATTTTTCTCTCTGTTTTCCAGGTAATTTGTGACAGATTCCCTTTGCTACCTGATATCTGAGTGACCTTGCTTTATATCAGCTGATTAAGCAAAGGGCTATTCACATTCCATAGCATCCACAGGACAGCATGGACAAATAGCAATGATGAGTGAAACAGTTGTTGGCTTAAGCCTCACAATGCTTTTGCCATTCTTTCCAACAAGACACTGTGCCAGAATTAAAGAGATAGCAGTTACTAGCAGAGTGAGGCTGGCCTGGGGATGCTGTATGGGTATTCTTTAGGAATTTCTGCTAAAAGCAAAGTTGCTGTGTGAAGCCTGCAAATTGTGAAATTTGTTGTATGCAGAAAACTTGTACATTTTGTCCCAAATATAGCCTAGATTTAAGACGTCGCATAGACATGCAAAATATTACACGTGGCAATACCCGAACTCAGAACAATCTACATACATATACCCGTGAAAATCTACGAAAACATATATATATTTGTATGCCACCCAGTCCTGAAGGACTCAGGGTGGCTAAGAATTAAGACAATCACAGATATTGCTGTGTTTTTTCAACTTTGGAAAAAAGAGTTTATTTAGTTGCATAAAGATACTTATAACCTGATAATTTATCATGGCAAACCAGACTAAAGATACCTTTAAAAAAAATTATTTTCTGCCTGTTTATATCGGAATAGCAGAATGAAAAGTACTCTTTCCCCAAGTGTTTTAATTATTTAGTTCTATTCATATATGAAACACTATTTTGTATTCTCTGAGGGCACTTACAGTTAAAAACAAACCTTATACAGGTGTAGCTGCTCTGGAAGTGAAAGGCCTCTAAAGGTAACAAAATCTAAAATACCATATTTGGAATAAGAGTAGCCAAGATTCCTTCCTTCCTTCCTTCCTTCCTTCCTTCCTTCCTTCCTTCCTTCCTTCCTTCCTTCCTTCCTTCCTTCCTTCCTTCCTTCCTTCCTTCCCTCCCTCCCTCCCTCCCTCCCTCCCTCCCTCCCTCTTCCTACCCCACGTCTTTAGTGGTAGAATTAGGAAAAGTTTTACCACTTAAACATAATGAAGATATAATCAGATGAAAGTTGAAATTCAATTACTTTGCATTGCACCAGAAGATAATTATATTGCTGATCCAAGAATATGGTTTGATAATGACCTGTCTTAATTGACCTGTCTTCTTCAATAAAATAGAACATAAAGCAAGTAAATACTCTATTTATTGAGACATATGGAAACAAAAAGCTCATTAATAACTATTCACGTGGCAATCCAACCCTCCTCTTTTTTTTAAAAAAAAAAGACTGGTGAGAAAATTTATTTTAATTTGCTTTGTAAGCAATGTGTTATTAGCAACTTAATTAAAAGAACTAATTTTGTATTTATTTTTAAAGGTAATCTTTGTGTAAACAATGTTGGAATCAAACCCTGAAAGTCTATTTTAAGGTAAAAATAAACCAAGACAGTTTAGCAGCGTGACTTACAGAGTGGTAGATGGCTGACATTTGATCCTTCCATAGTTTGTGCAATGGGCAAATGCAAAATATTCTCAGACTTCGTTTGTGAAATGACAGAAGTGATGACAATTAATACTCCTATCAGCTTCATGTCAACAGTGTTCTGGGAAAACTGGTGGATTATTAGGAACATGAGTTCTGAGTTACATTCTCGGCAATATTAGTTTTAAAAGGAGCAATAGTCCACAGGAGCAATGTCATTAAATGAAATGGTAGGATACGAGAATCATTAAAGAACGGATGCAAAAGGCGGGGCAATAAATTGTGAACGACAAAAATTAAAATATTTTATTAATTTATTTTAAATAATTAAATTGAAATTGCTAAATTTCCTGTGTTGACTTGGGTGCAGCAAGTTGTCCCATGTTGACTTACAAGATAGCCATGCAGGTAGGAATCCCTTTACTTTTTGGTTTGTCCTTTCAATTCATTAAGATGCAATTCTGTATTCTATGGGAAAGAAGAAGAAGTCTTGGTATAAATGCTTCATTTATAACTTTCTGAGATCAGTTAAATATTAATGCATGTTCCAATTGAAAACAAATGTAACTCTTCACACCACAAAATTCCTCCCTCCCCCCCTTTTTAAAAAAGGTTGATTTTTTTCCCTTGGAAAGGTTCTGTATTTTAGTTTAGCTGCTTTGGTTGTGTTGGTTCATGATTGAACCACCAGACCTATTGTTTCAGTTTGTTATTTGAAATATTTACTGTCCAGGGAATAGGTTAATTGAGGTTTCAGCTTTCTTGTACACACAAGTGGACCTGGCTGTCCAATGGTACATTTTGTGTTCAATGTAATGAGGTGGACCAGATGATTATGAAACACATCTAACAATGATTTCCTTGGTTGGCTGTTTTAAAAAATGGTATTGTGATTGCCGAGATTACGCAGAAATTATATGATTTTATTTATTTTATTTTTATTTTATTATTTTATTTTATATTTTATTTTATTTTATTTTATTTTTATGCTGCTCACTCCAAAAGGACTCTGAGCGGCTTATAAATACATTCTGATTGATTCATGTGTTTGACTTTGCACTACCAAATTTTTTTTAATGTGTAGAAAACAGCTTCTTGACGTAGCCCTTGAACTTTAAGTAAATAATTAATACTCCTTTTAAGTTAAATACAGAGCATTGATTCTTTACCATGATGCATTTTGCTTATTTCATTCTGAGTTGGATAAGAAGAATATTGACTTTAAATTTATGTGTAAACTGTTGGACTACTTCCAGTTGTGATGTGAGAATCTCTGAGAGAACCAAGAAGCCTTATTTGTTCATTCTGCTTCAGGATGTGACTTTTTTTAGCTTTCTCCCTTCTGCTTGTTCCTGAGTCTTATGGCAGGAAAACACAAAAATAAACTACTTGTAGTTTGCTTTCCCTTTGAAAACAGCTCTCCCAGAACCTAAGTCAACCAAATATTGGTAGTTGATTGCTGAAAGTTTATAGCAGTTCAAACAAAGGTGATTATCAGTTTGGGGATTTTTAAAATATGCAATTAATTAGCAAGCAGTATCAAAGTACTTTAAAACATTTTAAACATTAGATTTGAAGCTTAAGAAAATAGATTTTCAGTTAAATGTATTTGTCCTATTTATTCCTGTCTTCCTCCAATTCATCCATAATACCCGATAAACAGTCAAATTCCAAATCTTGGGCATATAATTCAACATTAGCTTAATATATTTCACATTGAAAGGTTTTCCCATAATCTGCTTATATACATTAATATACTAGTCCAGCATGTATTAAATCAGGAGTGGGCAATTAATTATGCCTTGGGGCCGCATGAGAAATTGGGATGGTTTTAGAGGGCCGGACTAATATAATTAACTCAGTTCTACCCAATACTGTAAAGACCCAGACCCTGGCCTGACCTAAACACCCAGACCTACTCTACAGACCCCTAATTGTTTGCTTTACGGCAATACGGTGCACCACAGTCACTGTGCTGGAGTGTTTGCGTGGTTTCTGTGCTCGGCTGCTCTCAGTAGGAGGTCAGGGTCCGCTCCAGTGCGAGGATGAAAGCTCACTGCGTCTGCCGGGATTCCTCCAGTTCCTGCTTTCCTCATGATTCATCAGGAAAGCAGGAACCGGAGGAGTCCTGGCAGACACGGTGAGCTCTTTCATCCTCGCACTGGAGCAGACCCCGCCCTCCGTGGACCGGTCACAGACAGCAGGCGGGCCGCCCCTTGCCCAGGTCTGTAATAAATGATCCCATGACCACATGATATGTCTCAATTTTTATCCTTCCAGTTTTTCAAAATATCAGATATCCATTCTTTTAAATACATTATTTGGAGAATCTAACAATAAAATATTATGAAATTGTGATAATATTGGTACTCTCAAAGTGAAACTAAACTGGAAGGTTAAAATTAAGATACAGTACTTAGACTGTAGAATTGAAAAGTACTTTGTTATTGATAACAATAACAAAAATCCAGAGTTTGGTGCAGCTTTGCTGAGTGGATTCCACAGAAAGGCAAACCATTCGAAAAGCAAGGCACATTATATACAGTGATCCCCCGGGTATCGCGATCCTGATCATTGCGAACGGCTATATGGCGATTTTTCAACCCGGAAGTCAAAACACCATCTGCGCATGCGCACCCTTTTTTTCTATGGCCACGCATGCGTAGATGGCGCCGGGCAGATCAGCTGCTGGGCGGCTTCCCTGGGTCTTCCCCCTCTTGCTGGCGAGCGTCGGGCATCAGCGAGGAGTTTCCCCACCGCCCACGCAAACTCCTCGCTGCTGTCGCGCCTGCCGCTTGTCTTGTCCGCCCGCCGCTTGTCCGCCGCCTGCCTGCCCGCGCGCCCGCCGCTCGCTCGCCCTTCGCCCGCCCACGCCGTTCGCTTGCACCGCTTCCCAGCTGAGTCCTGAAGTGAATTGGCTTCAGGACTCAGCTGGGAAGCGGCGCGAGTGAGCGGCGCGAGCGAACGGCTTGTCCGCCGCCTGCCTGCCTGCCTGCCCGCGCGCCGCTCGCCCCGCCCTTCGCCCGCCCACGCCGTTCACCTCGCGCCGCTTCCCAGCTGAGTCCTGAAGCGAATTGGCTTCAGGACTCAGCTGGGAAGCGGCGCGAAGTGAACGGCGTGGGCGGGCGAAGGGCGGGCGAGCGGCAGCGAGGAGTTTGCGTGGGCGGTGGGGAAACCCCAATCTTCGGGTCCTCGCTGCTGCGGCGGAAGTAAAAACACCATCTGCGCATGCGCAGATGGTGTTTTTACTTCCGCAGCGCTACTTCGCGAAAAACCGATCATTGCGAGGGGTCCTGGAACGGAACCCTCGCAATGATCGGGGGACCACTGTATTACCTTTTTTTCAATTTGAGCATGTTAAATAAATGTTGCAGTATGTTGCATTAGATTTATCTGCAAACTGACTGTATCGTATATGTAGCACTTAAGGCTATTGGCAATAGCTTCTCCGTACTGAAGGAGCGGGTCCAGCAGTCACATGGGTTGCTCATGTCCAATCCGGTGGAACTGAGCCTAGTGTTAAAAAAGCTTGCCGGATCCGCCCCTTCCCCAGAATTCGCTCAGTTCGCATATCCTGCGGTTGTATTGTGATAGCTCGTTCAACATTCTAACACCTTCCCTTCGATCTTTTCCTTCAAAAGTAGTAAGAATTGTTTTATCCTTATTATTTACTTGCACTAATAGCGCCAGCCGTTTCTGGCTCGGTTTTTTTTTTTTTTTCATTTGGAGAAGTTGCGGTTTCGTTTCCCCCCGGCGGTTTTTGCCGTTTACGATTCCCGCTGCCGCTTGTGGATTCTTTTAATCCTTTGGCCTGGAGGTCTTGGTGCAAGTATGGATTCATTTATTCATTATTGTATTATTATTTAAGGGCTTAAAAAATTAAAATACCTCCTGCGGAGTGAGACGCCTTTCTAGTCTCCTGGACTTAGTCGATCGCTTCCCCTTTAAGAATTCTTACGGAGCGATTTTTCGGCGCGAAGGCCTTCGCGCCCTTTTTAAATTTAGGCCTCTCGTGTTGGCCTCCTGCCAGCCGCGTAGGCCTCAGTCCACCGCGTGGATCCCGGAGTGGGCTTTGGGACGCTCAGGCTTAATTCTCCACCGGCTAAGCCTCCAACCAGAGTGCCTTGGTTTACTTTAATTAAAAAGTTTAGGGAGGCTGGCCCCGCTGGATTTGGGGACACGAACTCTGGGTTTGCCCAGATTGCCCTCAAGTCTCAGCAGCTCCGAGGCCTCGGAGCAGGATCCATTCCTCTTGGGAAGTCCTTGAAATTCTTCTCCCTAATTATTCAGTTATTGGCTCAGCCTTGTCTTCTGTTAATTGTCAGACTATGGCTACTTTTCCCAAGAGAGGCACAACTAAAGGTCCCAGAGAGGCCAGGCCTACAGGCGATGAGATTATCAGTATTCCCCAGGCCTCCTCCTCCTCTTCTCCAGGGGCCCGCCCCTCGACCAAGGTCACCAGGGCTGAGAAGAGAAGGGACCTAGCCCTACAAAGAATCCATGACAAATCAGCAAAACGTTTGAAAGTACAGGCCCAAGTACTCAGTAGTCAAGACCCCCCAGAGGCTTCTAGTCTGCCTCCTTCTGGGGTCCCTGTGTTATCTCTGGATGAGCCTAACCTAGACAGACCCCAACCTAACCTATGGGGAATAGGTCCAGAGGAACCAGATATTATTGAAGATTCCCCCCAGCCAGGATCCTCCCAGGCCTTCAGGGATTCTTCTGCCATTCCTGCTGATATTTCTAGTTTACCTCCTGAATTCCAATCTATTTTTTCTGTGTTGTCCAAGGCCATTGATGCCAAACTCTCTACCATCAATGAGCTTCCCTTACCTCCTCCACCTCCTCGTCCCTCCCGCCCCTTGGGTTCTTCCCCAGCGGTTAGAGCTCCTATTCAGGATGATTCAGATTCCTCTCAGGACGAATATGAGGATATGGAGGAGGATGAGGATCCCTTTCAAGGCCTCTCAGATGATGAGGAATCCCAAATAAAGGTTCCTTCTCCAATTACTATTTTTCCTTCTCAATTGTTCAAATCTCTCCTCCTCAAAGCTAGAATTTCTACGGGATTAGCGGCCCAGGAGAAACAGGCCTCCACATCCACTGATCCCCCGGAGGAGAATTTACCTTACTTCACAGAGGAACAGGAGGATAATGAGGTAATTCCTATGCCTAAATTGTTTAAAGATGCTTTACTTAAACAGTGGGATTTCCCAGCCTCTGGCCTTAATCTCTCTACCAAGGACAGGAAATTGTACAAACTTTCCTCTTCCTATGAGGAGCTCCTATCCTTTCCTAAACCGGATGAACCTGTCAAGATCCTTCACTCGGCGGTGGCTGTGCCAGGCGAAGCAGAGGAAGTCCTCCGCCCAGAGGACAAGCGGATTGAACAAATGCTCAAAAGAGGATTCACCGCAGATTCCTGGGCCATTAAAAGTTCTGCAGCGGCTTCCTTTTTCTCCAGAGCCATGCTTCTGTGGCTTCGCCAACTTCAACAGCATATTCCTCCCGATGACTTGAGAGGTCAACAAGACTTCAACAAGGTCTTCGCAGCTGCCCAGTACGTGGCTGATGCCACTTTGCAATCTACTAGATTTTCTGCTAAGTCTATTGCAGCCTCTACAACGGCAAGAAGACTCCTATGGATTCGCCCTTGGCAAGCGGGAGTACGCCAGAAGTGGCAGTTATCCCAGGGACCCTTAAAGCGCGACCTTCTTTTCGGTGATCTTCTGGATCCACTCCTCACGGAAACCACGGATAAGAAGAAAGTTTTGGGTCCAACCACCAAAAAGGCTACCAAAACGCAGTCCTTTCGTCGCCCAGGGCGCCAGCAAGACCAAGCGGCTTCCTTTCAGAGATCTCCAGGTCAGTATTCCCCCCGCTTTCGTTCCCAAGGTAGGAACTCCAGGGGCAGAGGTTTTCGCTTCCAAAGGGGAGCGTCCTCTAACAGGGCTTCAAAGAAACCTAGATGGTAATTTTTCCTCAATTCCCATAGGGGGTCGCCTAGCCCATTTCGCCTCTAATTGGCGTCTCACTTCCAAGGACCCCTGGGTCATTGACACTGTTCAAACTGGCCTTCTTTTAGAATTTATTTCTCCCCCCCCGAAACGTTTCATTTCCTGCCCTTCTCCCAGGTCCTCCTCAGATTGTAACCGTATGGAGGAGGCCATTTCTCACTTATTGTCCATCAGAGCCATTCAACCGGTTCCTTCCGGTCAGAAGGGCCTAGGTTTTTATTCCATCCTATTTATGGTTCCAAAGTCCTCCGGAGGTTGGAGAGCTATTTTGGACTTAAAGAAGCTGAACCTATTCATCAAATATAGGAAGTTTAAGATGCACTCCTTATCTTCTATTTTGGCCGCCATCCACACGGGAGATTTCATGGTCTCCTTAGACCTCACTGAGGCCTACCTTCACATTCCTATAGCCAAATGCCACAGAAAATTTTTACGTTTTTCCTTTCAAGGCAGGCATTTCCAGTATAGGGCGATGCCATTTGGCCTTTCCTCGGCCCCTCGGGTCTTTACAAAGCTCTTGGGGTCCCTGGCGGCCTATATCTGGGCGTCTCCCATCCACATTTTATGTTATCTTGATGATATTTTGATTCATGGGAACTCCCTAGAGAAAGTGAAAACAGACCTTTCTGTCACCATGTCAGTCCTTCAGGACCATGGATTTTCTATCAACTTTGATAAAAGTCATCTCCAACCTTCTACATCCATCTTACACCTGGGATCCATTATTAATTCAGAATCCTCCCAGGTTTTTCTCTCTCCCGAGAGAAAATTCAGTATAGGGGAGTTAATTTCTAGTATTTTATCTAAACCTTCAGTATCCATAGTAACTCTGTCATCCCTTTTGGGGAAGATGGTGTCATGCATAGGCATCATTCCCTGGGCTCGCCTTCATGCTAGGGAACTTCAGTGGCTCCTATTACCCTTTCAGAGATCGGGGCACAGCAACTCAAATCGTCGCATTGTCATCCCACCAATTGTTCGCAGATCCTTCAAGTGGTGGAAGTCTCCGGCCATGGACAAAGGATCCCCGTTCAGGTGTCCGGATCAATTTGTCATCACCACAGATGCCAGTCTATCGGGATGGGGCGCCCACGCCCAGGGGATGATAGCCCAGGGCACGTGGTCCCCGGAGGAAGCTTCCAGGCCAATCAATTGGCTAGAGTTAAGAGCCGTTTCCCTGGCTCTGAAGCATTTCTCTCCTCGCATTCCCAACCGGCACGTTCTCATTCTCACCGACAACATTGCCACAAAAAGCCATATCTGCAGACAGGGGGGCACGAGATCCAAGGCCCTCATGAGGGAGGCCCTCAAGTTAGGCCTTTGGGCGGAAAAACATCTTCGGTCGCTCCTAGCCGACCACATCTCGGGGAGCCTCAACGTCCAGGCGGATTGGCTATCTCGAGCAACGATAGACCCAGGAGAGTGGAACCTCCATCAAGACCTGTTCCATCAAATCAGCCTCAGATTCGGCCTTCCAATTCTGGATCTCTTCGCGACCAATGCGAACGCCCAACTCCCTCGCTTCTTTTCCAGATTTCCATCCCCGGGAGCGGAAGCAATCAATGCCCTCCGGACTCCATGGCCTCCAGGCCTACTTTACGCATTTCCTCCAATTCCAATTCTCCCGGACGTGATTCACAAGGTCCTCACCGAGAGGGCTCGAGTAACCTTAATCGCCCCTCATTGGCCCCGCCGGCCCTGGTTCGCGGATCTCCAACAGTTGTCCGTCCAGGACCCTTGGCGACTCCCCGTTTCGGGGGATATGCTGCGGCAGGGGGCCTCATTCCATCCAGACCCGGAGTGGTTCCACCTCACCGCCTGGCTGTTATCAGGAGAGACTTAGAACTCCGTGGGCATGACCCCGATACAGTGGAGGTCATTTTAAAGGCCAGAAGGGGTTCGACCAATCGAATCTACGACCACACGTGGTCCAAGTTTCACCAGTGGTGTCTACAGGAAGGCCTCTCTCCCCTGTGCATCCCCATACACAGAATCATTTCCTTCCTTATGCAAGGTTTCCATAAAGGACTTTCCACCAGCACCCTCCGGCGTCATCTGGCAGCCATTTCATCTGTCCTAGGGGGCCCCCGCAGACAGCCTCTCCGATCCTTTCCAGAAGTTCAGGAATTCCTCAAGGGCATAGCCAACCTCAGACCTTCCAAGGTCCACAGGTATCCATCCTGGGATTTGCCACGGGTTCTCCATTCCCTCACGCAGGCACCATACGAACCCCTAAAATCGGCGTCCCTCAGGTACCTATCCTTTAAAGTAGCATTCCTGGTGGCTATTACCTCTGCCCGACGCATTTCGGAGTTGGCTGCCCTCTCAATCAGGCAGGACCTTTGTCAATTTCATCAGGACAAGGTAGTCTTGCGACTGGACCCCACCTTCTTACCCAAGGTCAGTTCCATGTTCCACAGAACTCAGGATATTGTCCTACCTTCCTTCTGCCTCCAACGAGACCATCCCTTGGCAATTAGATGGCACACTCTGGATCTCATTAGAGCGCTGAGAATCTATATCCAACGCACAGGACCCTTTCGGAGGTCAGAAGCACTGTTTATAGCCTATCACCCCAGAGTCATGGGTGCCAAAGTGTCTTCAACAGTAATAGGCCGTTGGATCAGAGGGACTATATCTAAGGCCTATGAATCGGCCTCCCTCTCAGTTCCAAGGAACATCACAGCGCATTCCACCAGGAGCGCAGCCACCTCGGCCGCTTGGGCGACTCAAGCCCCGTTGGAGGAGGTCTGCAAAGCAGCCACTTGGGCCTCGCCAAATTCCTTCATCAGGCACTACAAGATTGATGCTTACGCTTCAGCGGACGCTGCCTTCGGCAGAAGGGTACTCCAATCCGTTATCTCACACGATAGCAATCTAATCCCACCCTAGGGACCATCTATTGGGTATGTCCCATGTGACTGCTGGACCCGCTCCTTCAGTACGGAGAATAGGCGTTGATTGCTTACCTGAACGCCTCTTCTTGTACGGTGAGCGGGTACAGCAGTCACTTCCCGCCCTTGTATGTGTCTTCTTTACCTTTCTATAATCCTTTTTCCTCTAACAATGAGAGTTGAACACTACAGAGCTTCACAGCTGAGCCTAGTCTATGGATTCGCGAATTCTGGGGAAGGGGCGGATCCGGCAAGCTTTTTTAACACTAGGCTCAGTTCCACCGGATTGGACATGAGCAACCCATGTGACTGCTGTACCCGCTCACCGTACGAGAAGAGGCGTTCAGGTAAGCAATCAACGCCTATTCTGTGAATGGTTTTATCATAGGGGATTGGAATGCTTAAGTAGGAAGTCGAGAAGCTGTGAGAGTTTGACCATAGGGAAGACTGAGGGCCAAATAATTAATGCTTTTGAAATGTGGTGTTGGAGAAGACTCTTGAGAGTCCTTTGGACTACAAGGAGATCAAATCAATCCTAAAATAAATCAACTCCGATTGTTCTTTGGAAGGACAGATACTGAATCTGGAAGCTTTGATAATGGAAAACACCCTGGGAAAGATTGAAGACAAAGAGGGGGAGGGGATAATGGAAGATGAGATGGTTAGATAATGTTATTGAAGCAATGAACATTTTGGGCAAGCTGTGAGAGACCGTGGAGGATGGGGGTGGGGGCTGGCATGCTGTGATGCATGGGGCTCACAAAGAATTGGACACATCTTAGCAATTGAACAACAAAACTGTGAATGTCTATAGAGATTCTCAATCATCCAGGTCATAGTTGACCCAAATGTGCTTTTTTTTTTCCAAGAGGCAACTGGACTTCCTAGTTTTTTCCTTGAAGAAAAGTTTCGCTTTTCATCCAAGAAGCTTTTTCAGCTCTGAATGGATGGTGAGGAATGGAAGGAGCTATTCTCCTTGCAGAGAGCTGGTCATGTGCATTCATTTAGCAAGTCATTGGGGCCATCTGGAGGTTTATCTGGGTCATCAAGGTCACCTGAGTGGTACAGAGGGATGTGGAGCCATGGCAAGATGTCCAGGGCGAGTTGGCTGTGGCAAGTTGTCCCACCCTGTTTTTATCTTAAAGAAACATAGAAACATAGAAGACTGACGGCAGAAAAAGACCTCATAGTCCATGTAGTCTGCCCTTATACTATTTCCTGTGTTTTATCTTAGGATGGATATATGTTTATCCCAGGCATGTTTAAATTCAGTTACTGTGGATTTACCAACCACGTCTGCTGGAAGTTTGTTCCAAGGATCTACTACTCTTTCAGTGAAATATTTCCTCACGTTGCTTTTGATCTTTCCCCCAACTAACTTCAGATTGTGTCCCCTTGTTCTTGTGTTCACTTTCCTATTAAAAACACTTCCCTCCTGAACCTTATTTAACCCTTTAACATATTTAAATGTATCGATCATGTCCCCCCTTTTCCTTCTGTCCTCCAGACTATACAGATTGAGTTCATTAAGTCTTTCCTGATACATTTTATGCTTAAGACCTTCCACCATTCTTGTAGCCCGTCTTTGGACCCGTTCAATTTTGTCAATATCTTTTTGTAGGTGAGGTCTCCAGAACTGAACACAGTATTCCAAATGTGGTCTCACCAGCGCTCTATATAAGGGGATCACAATCTCCCTCTTCCTGCTTGTTATACATCTAGCTATGCAGCCAAGCATCCTACTTGCTTTTCCTACTGCCCGACCACACTGCTCACCCATTTTGAGACTGTCAGAAATCACTACCCCTAAATCCTTCTCTTCTGAAGTTTTTGCTAACACAGAACTGCCAATGCAATACTCAGATTGAGGATTCTTTTTCCCCATTATTTTACATTATCCTTCTCAACACAAAAAAAGGTGGCTCTGGCCTTTTTGGTGACTTTCTTCAACTATCCTTCCTCTTGGAGCTCTTTAAAATATGTTGCTTATGGCTACAAAAAAACATTGCTAAATCCTGTGATTCTGTGCCAAAAAAGAAAGAAAGATGGTAGTACTTTAGGCAGCAGATTAGAAACTGGGAGACCATGACTTCTAATCCTATGTTAGGTGAAAAGCCATCTGAGTGAGCTTGGGCCTGTCTTCTCTCTCAGCCCTAGGAAGCAAGGCCAAACCCTTCAGAAAAGGTTGCCAAAACACTTTAAACACTGCACGCATTGTTATGTGTTGTGTGAATGTTCTATTAATATTATAAAAATCAATTAAAAAATTAAATTAAAAAAATAAAATAAAAGGTTACCAAAAGATATAGAGTAAAAGCCTGAATTATTTTTATTGGGCACAATTGATAAAAAAATATAAAAAGTTATACACATTATTTAGTTATGCACATTACCACAGCGTCTAGAATGACATGGACAATATTAGGAAAATGAGGAAACGCCAAAAGACGACATAATTAGAAAAATATTGGATTGTGCTAAAATGGACCAATGAATGAGGAAAATAAAAGAAAAAGGAGAAACTGAATACTGCTCAGTAAGGAATAAATTATATGAATGGCTGGAAGAGAGAAACAGTGGATAAAAGATGAGTTAGAACTATCAATATTTGAATGATTAATAGCAAATCTTTAGAGATTATTGTACAGAATAAAATAAAAGAAGAAAGAACAAGCACTTTTCAAAAAGGTAAATATATTTGTATGGGAAAGTAAACTGGCAGATACAAACCAAGAGATGCTTATTGTAAACATGGGGGGGATTATACCCATATATGTTTACATGTTTTATTTATGTACTGTATGTGTTATACATGTATGTATGGATGTATATAAAAAGAAAAAGAAAAGGTTGCCAAGAAAACTTTAGGAACTGGCTAAGTAGTCTCTCAAAGTCAACACTGAACTGGAAGGAACTGTGTAGCATGCATCTATGTGTGTTGTAATCAAGAAATGTACTGTAATCACAATTTCATAAACTACATTCTTGGGATAAGTGAAAACAACGAGGCTTAACTTTGAGAAAAATTGTTAGAATTAGGTTTAGGTTTCTGGAGACTTGCTGTGATATAAATAGTTCATCCTTCCAGCCACAAATATTTCTGTTTAGGAAGAAAGGCTCAGAAATGATCAGCTTGTGTTAAAAGCATTGGAATGACAAACTACTTTTCTGGAATTGGGACCATGAGTTAACTTTGGTATCTAATGCAAAAAATATTTTCCATTGCATCTATTAATGAAGGCTAAGAACTTCAACTGTATTTCCCATTATATAGAATGAGGGGGCAGGGTTGCTGGGGGTGGGCATAGGAATGTCTACAATTTTATGAGTTTGAAAAACATGGGTTATTTAATGGTATTTAGCTCTTTGTTTAAGGCAGATTCCATTCCTGAAAGTTTTTAGGTATTTAAAACTTTAGACAGAAGGAAATTGAATCAAGATATTTTTAAAGTGTTCTGTTAGGGATCAGATTACTGATAAAAGCTACATTTTATCCCAAGAATAGGGTATGCAGACTTCAGAACAAGTTCTTCTTTTGGATTGTTGTTCTAATTGCTTGAGAAATTTGGAAAATGTGTTAAGAGATGAATAGCTAAATGGCTTACTAAATAAAGTCCTAAAGCTCTTCTGATATCACCATCAAGCAGTATTTTAATTTAAGTTACTTTCCGGAACATTTAAAGCAGGAACCCACATTTAATTATCAATAATCATTCTATTTCTTTTAAGTAGACAATAAACTACTTAGGTCTGTTCTATTACGTACATGATGATATTTTGTACTATCTTTTTCTTTTTGATTATACTCTATTTTCGCTTTCTTATAATATTTTATATTCTGTCTTTAAGTTTTACATACAGTATATACAGATGGGTGAGGTGTGAATAATACATAGAAGTAATATCACAGTACTGTATTCATTGTGCAAATAAAACATGAACAAATGAAAACAATAGCTGCCACGTAGTCTCTTCCTGAAGATCTACAGAAAATCTTCAGTTGAGAAATACTTTCAGAGATTAGTTGCACTAAAGTCAAGAGATCTCTTCTAGACACACACACGCACAACTCCACTTTAAACAAACTGGCTATATTTTGAAAGAAAATCCACATATTAGTGCCAGGTCTTCCAAGTGAAATCCTGCATACATTGAACTTGAAATGCAAATCCAGAGACATTTAAACATTTCCAGTTTAAGTTATCCCTAAGCAAACAGAGGTTTGTATCTCAGGATTTTTCTATAATGAGGTAGAGAGCACACTACTATTTACACAAAGTCATCTTTGTGACTGCAGCCACCTGCAGATCAATAGCAAATTGCCTCTGAACAAGAGAAGACATCATATGCTGCTGTTGGACATATTCTGGTCACTGGTCTGCAGTGACTTTGATCTAAATCCAGCAGGACTTTTCTTAAGTTTAGTAGCTTGCTGTGTTTCTGCCACTTGCAAAAATCTCTTCTACTGCCACTTCCGATGTCCAATAACTCTTGAGTGGTGGTTTGGGGTTGGGGTTTTGTTTTTGTTTGGTGATATAGTAGGAAGCTGTAGTAAAGAACACAGAAAAACTCATTCTATGGGTATTCTCTTAGGATCCAAGCAATTGAAAATGTGTGAAGAAATATTGTAACATAAATTATGTGAACCATGCTATTTTAGAGTTGTATTTCTGCCTTTTAAAAACAGATTGGGTAACTATTGAGGTGTGGGACAGGAATGTTCCTAAGTCTTCTCCCACCAGTTCAGCATCACAGGTATAAATTTTTCAGTGCACAAGCTCACAAATTACCTGTATGAGTTAAAACAAGTTGCTTAAAATCAGCAAAACAACCCCTATGGTAAATTGATTATACAGTTATCTTACACATTTTGATGGAAGTTAGTTGAAGCAGATGTTTTTGAAACAAAATGTTCTGAGTCTTGGATGATAAAAACCAAATTCTTGCATCATGACTCCATGATTGATATAGATATGTGCTTTCAAAGAAGGATTGAGGTTATAGGTTCAGGTTATGAGTCATTTTAATTATTTCTAGAAATCCTATTTAAGGATCAGGAGAAGGATTTCTACTAAGGTTATATGATCTAAAATAGTTGATTACAAATGTACTTTGGATTAAGTATATGCTGCCAAAATAAGATGTGACTTTTTAATCACTAAGATATGCTGCAGAATACTTGTGCTTATATTTTTAGCAAATGATGAGTACGCTAATTTTATATATAGTAGTAAACTCAGGTATCTGCGAGGATAGACGTATTCCTTCCTGAATGCCAGTTGCTAAAACCATTTTTCCCAGTTCAGGATCGTTGCAGGCATGTAAAAGTGATAATTCCACAGGTCTTAAATCAACTGCTGCAGGGTTCTAATTTACAATTCTAAACAATTATTTCTCAGTTTGCCACTTTCATTAAAAGTACTGTAATAGGAAAGGTGGTAGAAAATAGATATGAAAGAAATACTAGCAGAGGGAATTTTATTTTATTTTCTGCTACTGCCAGATCAAATTGTAAAGTGATAATAAATGCAGGTAGTCCTCAACTTACAACAGTTCATTTAGTGATTGTTTGAAGTTACAACGGCACTGAAAAAAGTGATATATGATCATTTTTCACACAACCGTTGGTCATGTAATCAAACTTTGGATGATTAGCAACTGGTTCAGATTTATGATGGTTGCAGTGTCCTAGGGTCATATAATACCTTTTATAACCTTTTAATAAAAAAAGTGTTGGAATTCATTGTTGGAATACATTTCTATGCAACAACTACAATAGTAGTCAGTATTCAGCCAGTGTTTACAGGTTTGGATCTATGGTATACACTCTATGCTCTTTTGTTCTAAGTAGAGATTCTTGTTTCCTTTTACAGTTATAATAATTGAGCAGTAAAGCACATGGTTACTGTACTCTTTGTTTGCTCTATATTATGGTGCTATATATGAATTTCTAACACAAAGTGAATGGGAAAGCCAGAATCACTTAACAACTGTGTTACTAACTTAACAACTGCAGTGATTCACTTAACATCTGTGGCAAGAAAAATCATCAAATGGGCCAAAATTCACTTAACAAAAGTCTCACTTAGCAAGATAAATTTTGTGCTCAGTTGTGGTTGTAAGTCGAGGATTACCTGTACATTTGACAGTTTTTCCACTCTGCGAGGGTTCATAATGTGGTGGAATCCAGATCAAGGGTGGGGAATTCTAAATCTTTTGGCCATCTGTAACCTCTAAATCTTTTATTAGACAGATTGTGACACTACCTATGTCAGTGTTCCACATAGCATGCTTGGAGGTTTTGGTCTGCCAAACTATCCCTTTGATAAGCACATGAATGTTTATAACTCTGATGATCAAGGCTATTTATGAATTTCTGTGAAATGAGAAAATAGTGATTTTTGGAAAGATTTAAAATAATACAGGATCCTGGTTTGTTTCAAATAATATCGGTTGTACATACTCCTGGTCAGTTGAAGGGTGATGAAGAAATTGAGGACTCTGATACAGATAGTGTTTATGAATTAGTGGTGGGCCCGGGGTTACAGGTAGTAGAACAGGTGGGAGGCCAGCCACAGGATGTTGCTATGAGTCCAGAATCTAGCGAGGAAGAATCAGACGTTCGCTGGGTCAATCCTAAATTCAGAAGGGTCCAAAAACGTAAGGAACAGGTGTTTGGAAGAAGATATTAAGGGGAGGAATGGTTTAAATACTGGAGTGATGTATTTGGTACGTCAGGGGGTCAGTGGGGAAGAAGGGTGGAGTTTCAATGTTGTAGGGCTAAAATGAAAGGTGTTTCCGTTCAGCTCCCAAGCAAGCAAATGCATTCTGTGTTATTTTACAGTCATTTCTGCTGTTTTTGAATCATGCTGTGAGTACATAAATCTTGTTAAACGGAGGAGACTGGGAGGAATGCATGAGGAATTCAATTAAGAAAGATAACGGGAGGAAGAGGAATGTGCTAGTATGAACTGCATTTTGAATACGGAAGGGAAGAGAATAAAGATGGAGTTTCTTTGTTTATGAAATACTGCATTTAGTAAGAGTTTTTTGTAATAGCTAAAGTTCTACCAGAAACCAGAACAATATCTATAATTACTTTTATCACCAGCATAATTAGAATTAACTCATGCAAAGGGAGTGGCTATCCAAAATATGGCATCACTTTGGCCATTGAAACCAGTGTCTAGTGAAACGTAATGAAATAAAACAGAAAACTCACACACTGGCATATTTGTGTGTGTGTTGTGGTGTGGTATGTGTGTATGTGTAGTTTGCAAGTGAGCTGATCATTTGCGTGTATCTATATGCGTAACATGCTCTTTATTAATGGCTTGTTATCCATATTTTTATACTGAAGCTTAAGCACTGAAAAATGCATTCTGCTGTGTAACATTGTCCCTAAATAAACTTTTATGTTTTAAAATTACAGTAATGAAAGGCTACAAAGTTATAAAACAGCATTTATTCTAAATTGAAATAAACACTGGGTACAAATCAATGAGCTAAATTCTGTTCTTTCCTGATGTCCTCCTGCTATTATGGAAATGGGAATGTGCTTCAATCGATTTAAAAAACCTTGATGCTAGATTTAAAACTTAAATATAACTAATGGTGTTTGCAGAAAAAGGAGGAACATGGATTAATTTCTCAGAAAACATCTTCCCAAGGCCACTTGGATATTGCTTCTAAAGCCATTGCAGGATTTTGGAAACATCACCGAAAACCTTCCCATAGGTTGAGTAGGGAGGACCTGTCCTTGGCCAGACTTGTCCTATGCAGCCAAAGGTCAAGAAAGATATTTTGGAGGCAAGTGCGAACAGCCTCTGTTTGATAAGTTGCAGCTGTAAATAGAATTGTGATTGTGCAAGGAAGCCTTTTCACATTTGAAGAGTTTTTCATTCTTGCTCCTGGCTGCTGCTTCCTTTATGCCTCATCCATCTGCATTCAGCCACCCTGAACCTTATATGAGAGAGAGGGAGAGGAAGGGAGAGCTCTTTTGGAATTTGGCTTCATTGACTGCCAGGATATGCTATTTGCTTTATAATTTTGATTCTTACTGACTCTCCTGTCAGAATCATAGAAGACTCAGAATGGTTTCTTGCAAATTCATGCAAAGTAGAGTCAGATTTGCACCCCACACACATCATGTCTATGATTTGAGTTGTTGACATCTTAATTTTCCACTACAGGAATCCAGAGATATATCAGCAGATTACTGTTGGCGTCGTTTTGCAGTTCTGTTTTGGAAAAGAGCAAGATAGTATGTTTGTATAGGACACATTGTGGATTGCTCTTGCTTGCATATTTCTTAATGTATTTAGAATTTTCCCGGATATACGCTATTTAGAATAGAAGCTTAGAAAAAAGAACAAGAGATGCCATGGACTGCACGTTTTACAACTTTCAGTGCCATGACAGTCAGAACTAATAAATAGGACCTTGTAAGAAATCTGTGATAGATTTTGTATATCTCTAGAATTCTGAATCTTGACATGATAATCAGATAACTATAGCATGTTCTATATTTGATGAACATAACTACTTTTTAGGCATAAATTATTTCCCATATTTTACTGAAGAAGAGTGACTCTGCAAGACCGTCCTTACTGAGTTAGGATGTGGCTGCTTGAGTAATGTGAATGGGAGAAAAATATTTCATCTTTCATAACAAAATATAATTCTCCATACAGTTCTTCTCAATCTATTTTGTTAAGCGCAAGATCTCAAACTTCATTAGGACAATTCTTTTGGAATTATTTCTCTTTATTTTACAATAAACTGTTTGAAGTATCAAAAACAGTAAGAGAATATATAAATAGTTACTTGCTTCTTGGAACAAATTACATTAGTTAATTAAGACTTTATGACTACTGTAACATAGACAATATGTCATACACTTCTTGACTGTGAAAAGAAGAAAGACAGCAGACGGACTGTGGGATGTGAGAAATGAAGACATTTTTAAAATCTCAAGAGTAATTTGTACTTACACATATAGCTACATTAAAAATATCACTGGTATTTTTTATAGAGTTAATAAGTTTATTATCCAGCATTTCTCAATGCACATAAAACAGTATTCTTTGGTTTGAGGTTTAACTTCAATATACAGGGGATAATGAATGGACCAAAACAAATCCATGCACATAATGCTTCAGTGTATTTGCACACATTTGTTTCTCTCTGCCACTTTTTTTTGAATGATAACAAGAAGAATCTCAGAAGAAAAAATGGATACATTTCTTAAAATGTTTTTTGTTCTTGGCAATTAGTTACAGAAAGAAAGTTATAAAGAATTATTGATTTCTTACTGCCTTGAAGATAACAGTGTCCTGATTAGCAATTTGAGAACCAACATAGCTCTGAACAATTTACATCAGCAACCCCCACTCCCAACCACAGTTACTGATAAAGAGAGTTATTTCAGTAGCCTATAGGAACAGAAGTATGTTGAGATTCTACTTTTATGTAATTCTGCAACAGGTGGGAGTTTTGCCAGCCGACTATGGATGACATTCTTGCAAAATTGGTGTACAGTATTCATTTCTGAAGTTGACCCTATCCCTGCTTGCCTTCTGGAAATGCATTTTTCCCCATCAACTCTGAATCCCATGAGGAGACAGCAAAGTGATGGTGTCATAATTGGGTTTTTTAATCTCTTATTTAGTTATGTTCAGGTATTTTAATTTTAGAGTTTTTAATATTTGTATTTATGGTTCCTCTCACCCCACCCGCAGATTCAGAGATGGGAGGCTAAGTAAGTAATATATATTTAGCGTATATTTAAATAATTAAAGGCATTAATGATTTTTAGTGACCGTTTAAGCTAATATTTTCTAATGTGAAATATTCTCAGTTTTAGGCTGCAGCTTTCAAGAAGTTCATACCCTAATTTAATATTTATATATATATTATAAATATGGGAGTTGAAACATATCCTTCTTATAAGGGTGTATGCTTGGGTCAGTGTATATGTCTCTCTATCTCAGTATAACATAAGGTTAATTAGGATAACAAATCAAAATTATAGATGGCCCCCCCAATCTACTAAGATGGCAAGTAGCTTAACTCTTATCATTTTTTAAAATCTGAAGTTGAAATGCCTGATAGCCTTTCCACGATAAACTCCCAGTTAATTTATTACTGATTTAGTCATTTCCAAACTTTACACTGAGTTGGAGAGAAGGACGGTTGCAGATTTATTCCTAGTGAATATATCTAATCACTTGGGGATTTTTCTGGGAACACTTAATATTTAGGGTAAGCCCTCCCTTGGGCTTAAATTGCAGTAAATATTTTTGCATTTTAGAACATAAGAACATAAGAAGAGCCATGCTGAATCGGGCCAAAGCTCCTCGAGTCCAGCATTCTGTGTCACACAGTGGCCCACCAATTGTACATGGGGATCTTGAGCAGAAAGAGAAGCAAAACCCTCGCTTTCCCTTGGCCCCCAACAACTGATACTCAAGGGAATCCTGCCTGCCTCAAGCAACATAGAGGCGGCACATGGACATCCATTTCAATAACCACCGGTACACTTGGCATCCATGGATCTGTCTACTCCTGCCTTGAAGCTATCAAGGCTGACAGCTGTCACGACCTCTTCTGGAAGTGAATTCCATAAACCAACGACCCTCTGGGTGAAGAAATATTTCCCTTGATTTTTCCTCACTTTCTTACCTATGAGCTTTAGGGAGTGCCCCCTTGTCCTAGTATTGTGTGATAGAGAAAAGAATTTTTCCCTATCCACCTTTTCTATCCCATGCATGATTTTATACACTTCGATCAAGTCACCCCTTAAACACCATCTTTCAAGGCTGAAGAGACCATTTTGGCTAAACCTAGTAAGTTTTTTCTCCCAAACACAGGGGATTCCAGCAGCATTTGTAAATAAACAGAACTGTCTAGTTCAGATATTGTAGGAACAAAAAAAAAGATACCTTGGCTGAGAGGTCTAAGGACATTCTTGTGCATATAATTGTGCTGACCCTGTGGATGTGCTTTGTTAGATAAAGCTATTTTTAGTTTTGGCAGACTTCAAACTACTGCAAAAAGGGATAAGAGGAAGTCAACAGTGAAATCACTTTAATAACATATTTTCTACGTGAAGTGTTTTCTATCTATGAGGCCTAGTTAGAGAGTATGTCATTTCCTGGATTAGTTATCTTCAGTATTGATGACCTGTTGGGGGCCTCTCTCCCCATCCCCTTCATTCAGAACTGTAGTACAGAAGGAGCCATAATCCTAAAATCATTGCTTTCTAGGTTTTGGCATCATAACATGCCTACACAACATACAATTTGCATGTTGCATGTGATCCGCCAAACAGCGTTGTGTGGTTGACCATCGTTTTTTGAAAACTTAACAATCGATTGTCACCAAATACTACTGCTACTAGAAAAGAACTGCGGCCACCACCTAATTTTTCATAGCTACTTCTCCCCAAAGACACATTGTCATGTATCTCTAGTGCTTCCAAGTCTTGCCAAAACTGGTAGCTCCATCACTGTTGCCACACTGTTGCTGAATGGCTAATGGGCAAGCCAGCTATTTCTTTGTGGCCTTTGATTATTTTTAATGGGAGAGTATGGCCGTTTTCCCTACTATGAGTTGTGCAGGCCGATTTCCCACATAACATGGGACTAAGTGTCATGTAAACATTTGGACAGGGAGTCATTGCTCACAGTCGTTCATGCCCTCATCACCTCGAGGTTCGACTACTGCAACGCTCTCTACATGGGGCTACCTTTGAAAAGTGTTTGGAAACTTCAGATCGTGCAGAATGCAGCCACGAGAGCTATTGTGGGGTTACCTAGGTTCGCCCACGTCTCTCCAACACTCTGTGGCTTGCATTGGCTGCCGATCAGTTTCCGGTCACAATTCAAAGTGTTGGTAATGACCTATAAAGCCCTACATGGCATCGGACCAGAATACCTCCCGGATCGTCTTCTGCCGCACGAATCTCAGCGGCCGATAAGGTCCCACAGAGTTGGCCTTCTCCAGGTCCCGTCAACTAAACAATGTCATCTGGCAGGCCCCTAGGGAAGAGCCTTCCTTGTGGCGGCCCTGGCCCTCTGAAATCAACTCCCCCCTCAGAACTGCCCCCACCCTCCTTTGAGTTGTCTTCTTTTGCCACTTGGGTTGTTGACGGAATATGGCAACCGTAGAGATTCTTAAGCAACAACTATATAGCTAATACTGATTGATTAAATCTTTTCCGGGGGGACAGGTTTAAATTAAACTTGTTAGACATATATTCTCTGCTGAAAAAAGTAGCAGTAAATAACGAGCAAATTTTGTCTAGTTTTTTTTATTGTTATGGTATCTACTAAAAGTAACAGGCAGTCCTCATTTAGCAGTTTGCTTATTTAACTAACTCATTTCACAGTTACAACAAGTGATGAAAAAGTAACTTTTCAGCCATTACTTAAAAGGTGCATCATTTTTAAAAGCAGGTATAGTTTTAAACAAAAGCATTATTCTGAGTAATATATTCATTTTTACCACATAAATTCTTCCAGATATCTATTTGAATAGGATTTAAGCAAGAAGTATGCAGAAGGAACAAGCACTTCTTTCTTTTAAGGAGGCTGTACAATACCGTGTTTCCCCGAAAATAAGACACTGTCTTATATTAATTTTTGCTCCAAAACTTGTGCTACGTTTTATTTTCGGGGGGTGCCTTATATTTCTCAAATAAGACAAATTCACAGGCAGAAAAGCTGACACCCCCAAAGAAAGTGTACCATATGGTACACTGATTACGGTACGGTACCTGTCAGTATGGCACCCACACACACAAACAAATGACGGCACTTATATGGTACTCCCGCTATTGCAGCTTCCGGCCACCAGAGGAACTACAGTCTACGCACTGTAGTGGAAACTGTAATGGCGGTGAGACAGCAGCAGACTGTGTCTGCTGTACTGGATGGTACAAAGCAATGGAAGGGGCCAGCAGGGGACGCCACATTATTACGGTACTGCTATGAACAGCTTTGAATGGTACCGTATGTTTTTCCACCGTACCGTATATAAACTTGACTAAGCCTTATTTTCTGGGGGTGCCTTATATTAGCAAATTCTGCAAAAACTCTGACATGCCTTACTTTCGGGGTATGTCTTATTTTCGGGGGGAAAGGGTAGTATCTGAGTATATGATTGTATGACCCAGAGAAAGTTAGGAAATCAAACCAGGAAATAAAAATGGGGGAAAACTCATATTGGAGCTTTTTAAAAAGTACTTGAAAGGTCGTTAGGCAAAGTATGCTGGTGAGTGTGCGGTGTTTCTTTTTTTGAGGCAGCTACATTTCACATTGCTAGGCATGGTTGCTTCAAGAGTTCATTTGCGTGTGTGTGTGTTCCTGTAAAGATACTTCATTTTGTCCTGGCAGAAAACACTGCCTGTGCATCTATACATATGTGCGAACCACCTGGGAAAGCCTTTGAGGTAGCCACTCTGCCTCTGGGAAAGGATGTGTCCGTTTCAGGGAGGAGCAGTAGGTAATTTCAGTCAGTTTCTTCAAAGGCCCTTTGCAGAGTGTCTTTTGAACAATATGAACCCACCCAGAACCTTCCTGATTAACATGCAAAGAAGTGGGATGTAATCTTGACTGCAATTATAAAATGACATACATTGTATAATATACAATTCTAAAAGGATCGTTTTCCTCCTTCTTGCTAATGATGGAGTTATGTTAGCATCATTTTGAATGTTCCATCATTCATCCCGTTATTATTTTAAAAGCCTTTAAATACTTAACAGCCCCTGAAAAACAAAACAAAACCCCAAACTTCATCCAAATAAAGAAAAAACAAACAAACCAGCCAAATGATAGATCACAGTTGGAAACAGAAACAGTGTTGTCTTTGTCGGGCTATGACGAATGTTATTCCATAGGGTGTTTCCTATGGAAAAGCTGTAGTTGTTGCTGCCCATCAAGCGTCTGACATCTGAGGAATTTGGAACAGGGACTTAAATGATGAATAGATCATATGATGATAGACACAGAGGAGAAAATGATCTGCAGGTCACCTCAGTCCCAGATCTCAATCCATTTATAACTTTGAAGACATCATGTATTGTGTTCTGGGAACAAATATTGCCTAGAATACATCACTGAAATAAAGGTACTTTCCCCCCGATTTCCCTAATATGTCATTGTTTTGACCACAACATAGTTCTCTATAGTGGGATAATATATCTGATTTTTTTTTTGGCCTTCAAAATTTAGCTATTTAATTTTAATTTTGATTTCAAGAAGCAATGGATGGACAGCACTGAAGGGCCATTCCTCTTCGGTGCTACCGGTGTGCCCTCCGAGGCTGTCGTGGGCGCATGCGTGCCCCTTGGCGCGAGATTTGGCTTCTGCGCCTGCACGGCAAACACAATCTTATAAGAAACATAGAAGACTGACGGCAGAAAAAGACCTCATGGTCCATCTAGTCTGCCCTTATACTATTTCCTGTATTTTATCTTACAATGGATATATGTTTATCCCAAGCATGTTTAAATTCAGTTACTGTGGATTTACCAACCATGTCTGCTGGAAGTTTGTTCCAAGGATCTACTACTGTTTCAGTGAAATAATATTTTTTATACGATTTTTATAAGATTTTTTTGAGTGAGATTTCGGCAATTTTTGCCAGTTTTTGCTCCTGCGCATGTGCAGAAGCAAAAATATTTCCGAAAATCACAGAAAACTCGCTCGCGCAAGTGTCCTCACACGAGATTTCACTTGCTGTGCATGTGCAGAAGCCAAATGTCATGCGGGGGCATGCATGCGTGTATCGGGGACCCGTAGCTATGTGCGCATCCCGGAATTTCTTATTGGGATGGAGCATCTGATCACACTGGCTGCTGCCCACCACTGATGGACACTAGTCAAGGAGAGAAGCAACCTTGAACTATTTAGAACAATTAGTGGCACAACTTGCCTCCAGAAGTTGTGAATGCTCCAACACTGGAAGTTTTTACGAAGAGATTGGACAACCATTTGTCTGAATGGGGTTTCCTGCCCTAGGTGGGAGTTGGATTAGAAGCTTACTTCCAGCTCTATTGTTCTGTTCTGTTCTTTTCTGTTCAATTTAAATAGCAATTTATGCACAACTGAAAAAGCTTCTATAATCATTTCTAAATGCATTCTTGTTGTTTATTATAACCTGAATACATACTTTGCGGTATTCAAGAGAAGGTGAAATTTCAGTTTTGAAAAATATATAACATATAAAGCAATCTATTAGTACACCTCCCCCCAAGTAAATCTAATAAATATGGAATAATATTCTTGGTACTAAGGAAACAGATGCACATTTATAAAATCAGATCCAATTAATTAATGTTGCGGATTAATTGTTGTGGATGGTTTGGAAAATATTTTTTTTACCATGATGTAATACCATTTAAAAACGACCTGCTATTTTTAAATGTTATCAATATTGTTTTGTTATGGTAGTTTTTTTAGATTAAAAAGCAGTTATTTTTATAAAAAACAAGGGCATGCCTTTTCAATTTACTGAGTTTTAAACTTGTTAAATTAAAGAAATGTAATTTCAGTCACGACAGTACAAAAAAAAGCAATCAATGGGTGGCTGGTCAGTTCAATCTTCATCATTATTTTCATAACTAAAAAGCAAAGACAGGCTTTCTGTTTGATCAGTCCTCAAATCCGTAATATTGTATTAATTTAGTTACTGCAAATAAGAAATACTCTTTTTACACCCGTGGTATTGCTGTTAAAGGTTGGGAAAGATTTCTACTATAATTTTCTTTAAAGGTTTAAATTTTTCCCCATTGCTCTGAAATTTGCAGAATGCTTTTGAAAACTGCAATTGGTATAAAACACAACAGACTTATTTCTGGCAGGCATAACCTGCCAGGTGCATGTTACACCTGTATTTCACTGCCCTACATTAGTCACCACTTGGTTTCTGGATATAATTTACTGTGATAGTTTTCACTTACAAAGCCATATGTGGCTTGACACCTGGATGCTTACAACACCTGCTTCTCCTACCAGATCCCCCTGTTCATAACGTTCATCCCAGAAGGTTGATTGTTGTACTTTTATAAATGAAAAGAATTAAAGCAACTATTCCGAATCCTGTGGAATAGTTTCCTCTTAAAATTAAAGTTTTAACTGTTAAATTTGTTCCGTTTATAATGTCATCCTACACTTTTTTATGAAAAGTGTCATCCTATACTTTTTTATGACCCACGCACAGGTAGTCCTCAACTTATCGCAACTTGCTTAGTAACTGAAGTGACAAAGAAACTGAAAAAAGTGATTTTCAATGGTTTTCACTTAACCAACGCTAATAGCACGCATGTGGTTATGTGATTAGAATTTGGATACTTGGCAACTGGCATGTATTTGTGACAGTTGCAGTGATCTCCTTTTGAGACCTTCTGGCAAGCAAAGTCAGTGGGGAAGCCAGATTCACCTAGCAACCATGTTATTAACTTAACACTGCAGTGATTTACTTAACAACTGTGGCAAGCATAGTTCCCTCTAAGCTGAGCAGTGAGCAATCGCTCACTTAAAAATCATCATCAACTCAGAGTTTTCCAAACCTGCCCAGAAGCCGAGAGGGAAAGAGTGAGAGGGAAGGAGAGAGAGAGGAAGAGAGAGAAACAGATAGAAAAAAGAGAGGAAGGAAAAGAGAAAGAAAACGAATGGGAGTAAGGAAGAGAGAAAGAAAATCAAAATCTAGTTTGAAACTAGCTCAACTATTTAAGTGGCATTTTGATATTGATAGAGTTGCCCTATTATGAGCTCACTGTTATAGACACACAGTACAGTATTTTATTTTGAAATACTCTGAGGCAAAACAGGGTGGGTTTTTTATTTGTTTGTTTGTTTGTTTATTATTTCTGTGCCGCCCAGTCCCGAAGGGACTGCCGCTCAGACACTATACTTTTCCGCCCACCCACCCCAAAAAATTAGAGGGAACACTGCAAGATCATAAAATAGGACAGAAGTCAACTGTCTTACTTACGAATCGAAATTGGTGGTTGAGCTGTGGTCATAAGTTGCATATAGTGGCTATTTTATTGTTGATTGTTACTGTAAACTGCCCTGAGTATGTGATCGAGAAGGCAGTAAAATAAGAAGACAGATAAAAATATTTGATATATTTGAAGCATGATTGTTGATAGGCCGGTTTAAAGCTCACTAACCTCTGTACTTTAGCAGTTAAACCATGATCGTTTAACTGAGAATATTTTTAAGAAAATAAGATGGAGACAAAATTTGTTGAATTTGTTTTGTAGCGTTTGTAGTATCATTTGTGTTATTTATCATTTTGAGGATGTGCTCAATTCCTCCCAAATTTTACCATCATCAGAACTAAAATAGTTATTTTTCTGTAAGTTGGTTAGGCCATTGAAATAGGCTTTAGGATAGTTACAGATATTGAATGTTTTGATCCCATATTGGTAATCTTTCTTGTAATAGATTATCAATTTCTTCGTGATTTAATTGCAAATTACTAACAGACGGGTTCTTGATATACTGTAGCACTCCAAATAGTTCATGGATAAGCATCTTGTAAAATTGATTAGAATTTCTTTCTGAATGGAAGATAATATTGCATGACCATTTCAATTGTATGCTGTTAGAATGTGGGTTTTCTTGCTTTTTTTGCTGTTGATAATTAATCAGTTATAAAGACTCAGAAAATGGACAATATAAATACAAGAGCAACACAAACAGCAAATTAGAATGATGCATACATTTGGGAAATGTCCATGATTTTAAATATTCTGTTTCTACAATTATTTGTTTGTGAGCAATTGTGTTGTATAATTGTTAGAAATCCTCATCCTGACTGTCTTGGGCATTCTTTTGTTACCTTTTTAAGAGAATAGCCTCCTCATGAGTTTTCACAGGAGCTGAGTGGCTGCGGAAGTCCCTTCCAAAGGGAAAATCCAATTGCTGACATTTATGTCACTTTATCTCGTTCAACATACTTTATTAACAAAATTCTGAATATCTTGCTCTTTGAAATTTTCTTTCATGTTATGGCTCATTTTTGGGAAAGAAATGCAAGTATGAGAAGAATGCACAGTCTTGTAGGGGGGAGGTTTATAATGTTCCCAGATATTCATTAAGTTTTTTGTTATGAGTGGAAATTTATATTAAAATTAATTGATAATCTTTAAAATGCTTTTTTAGTTGTTTGTTTTTGCCTTGAAATATGGGTAACCTTCTGTTTCTGGAAAGTCTTAAAAAATTTGCAAACTTCTGCACAGAATGATTTGACCTGGGTGATACTTAATTCCCCTTTTTTGTATTAAATCAGAGTCATTATTGTACTTACCTGAGATTAGAAGAATATTTGTTACGGTTCATGATGAAGATGACAAATGACAAGGCCATGTTTCTCCGTACTGAAGGAGCGGGTCCAGCAGTCACATGGGTTGCTCATGTCCAATCCGGTGGAACTGAGCCTAGTATTAAAAAAGCTTGCCGGATCCGCCCCTTCCCCAGAATTCGCTCAGTTCGCATATCCTGCGGTTGTATTGTGATAGCTCGTTCAACATTCTAACACCTTCCCTTCGATCTTTCCTTCAAAAAGTAGTAAGATTTATTGTCTTTATTTAATTACTTGCACTAATTGCGCCAGCCGTTTAAAAGAAAAAAAGTAAAAAAGCGGCTCGGCTTTTTTCCTTGGGAGAAGTTGCGGTTTCGTTTTCCCCCGGCGGTTTTGCCGGTTACGATTCCTGCGGCCGCTTGTGGATTCTTCTAATCCTTTGGCCTGGAGGTCCTGGTGCAAGTATTTATCCATTGAATTATTGCTTATTTATTGTATACTAAAATATTTAAGGGCTTATAAAATACCTCCTGCGGAGTGAGACGCCTTCTAGTCTCCTGGACTTAGTCGATCGCTTTTCCCTTAAAGAAATTCTACGGAGCGATCTTTTCGGCGCGAAGGCCTTCGCGCCCTTTTTTAAAAATCTAGGCCTCTCGTGTTGGCCTTCTGCCAGCCGCGTAGGCCTCAGTCCACCGCGTGGATCCGGGAGCGGGCCTTGGGGGTCCCAGGCTAAATTCTCCACCGGCTAAGCCTCCAACCAGAGTGCCTTGGTTTACTTAATTACAAAGTTTAGGGAGGCTGGCCCCGCTGGATTTGGGGGCACGAACTCTGGGTTTGCCCAGATTGTCCTCACGTTTCAGCAGCTTCGAGGCCTCGAAGCAGGATCCATTCCTCTTGGGAAGTCCTTGAAATCTTCTCCTTATAATTCAGTTATTGGCTCAGCCTTGTCTTCTGTTAATTGTCAGACTATGGCTACTTTTCCCAAGAGAGGCACAACTAAAGGTCCCAGAGAGGCCAGGCCTACAGGCGATGAGATTACTAGTATCCCCCAGGCCTCTTCCTCCTCTTCTCCAGGGGCCCGCCCCTCGACCAAGGTCACCAGGGCCGAGAAGAGAAGGGACCTAGCCCTACAAAAAATCCATGACAAATCAGCAAAACGTTTGAAAGTGCAGGCCCAAGTAATCAGTAGTCAAGACCCACCAGAGGCCTCTAGTCTGCCTCCTTCTGGGGTCCCTGTGTTATCTCTGGATGAGCCAAACCTAGACAGACCCCAACCTAACCTATGGGGCATAGGTCCAGAGGAACCAGATATTATTGAAGATTCCCCCCAGCCAGGATCCTCCCAGGCCTTTAGGGATTCTTCTGCCATTTCTGCTGATATTTCCAGTTTACCTCCTGAGTTCCAATCTATTTTTGCTGTGTTGTCCAAAGCCATTGATGCCAAACTCTCCTCCATCAATGAGCTTCCTTTACCTCTCCCTCCTTCTCGTTCCTCCCGCCCCTTGGGTTCTTCCCCAGCGGTCAGAGCTCCTATTCAGGATGATTCAGAATCCTCCCAGGATGAATATGACGATGTAGAGGAGGATGAAGACCCTTTTCAGGGCTTATCAGAGGATGAGGAATCCCAAATAAAAGTCCCTCCTCCAATTACTATTTTTCCTTCTCAACTATTCAAATCTCTCCTCCTCAAAGCTAGAATTTCTACGGGATTAGCGGCCCAGGAGAATCAAGCCTCCACTTCCACTGATCCCCCGGAGGAGAATTTACCTTACTTCACAGAGGAACAGGAGGATAACGAGGTAATTCCTATGCCTAAATTGTTTAAAGATGCCTTACTCAAACAGTGGGATTTTCCAGCCTCTGGCCTTAATCCCTCCACCAAGGACAGAAAGTTGTATAAACTTTCCTCTTCCTATGAAGAGCTTCTATCCTTTCCCAAACCAGATGAACCTGTCAAGATTCTTCACTCGGCAGCGGCTGTGCCAGGCGAGGCGGAGGAAGTCCTCCGCCCAGAGGTCAAGCGCATCGAGCAAATGCTCAAAAGAGGATTCACCGCTGATTCCTGGGCCATTAAAAGTTCGGCAGCGGCCTCCTTCTTCTCCAGAGCCATGCTGCTGTGGCTTCGCCAACTTCAACAGCACATTCCTCCCGATGACTTGAGAGGTCAACAAGACTTCAACAAGGTCTTTGCAGCTGCCCAGTACGTGGCTGATGCCACCTTGCAATCTACTAGATTTTCTGCTAAGTCAATTGCAGCCTCTACAACGGCAAGAAGACTCCTATGGATTCGCCCTTGGCAAGCGGGAGTTCGCCAAAAGTGGCAGTTATCCCAGGGCCCCTTAAAGCGCGACCTTCTCTTCGGTGATCTTCTCGATCCTCTCCTCACGGAGACCACGGACAAGAAGAAGGTTTTGGGTCCAACCACCAAAAAGGTTACCAAAACGCAGTCCTTTCGTCGCCCAGGGCGCCAGCAAGATCAAGCGGCTTCCTATCAGAGATCTCCAGGTCAGTATTCCCCCCGCTTTCGTTCCCAAGGTAGGAACTCCAGGGGTAGAGGGTTTCGTTTCCAAAGGGGAGCTTCCTCTAACAGGGCTTCAAAAAAACCTAGATGGTAATCTTACCTCCATTCCCATAGGGGGTCGCCTAGCTCATTTCGCCTCAAATTGGCGTCTCACCTCCAAGGACCCTTGGGTCATTGACACTGTTCAAACAGGCCTTCTTTTAGAATTTATTTCTCCCCCCCCCAAAACGTTTTATTTCCTGCCCTTCTCCCAGGTCATCCTCAGATTGTAACCGTATGGAGGAGGCCATTTCTCATCTTTTGTCCATCAGGGCCATTCAACCGGTCCCTTCTAGTCAGAAGGGCCTAGGTTTTTACTCCATCCTATTTATGGTTCCAAAGTCCTCCGGAGGTTGGAGAGCCATTTTGGATTTAAAGAAACTAAACCTATTCATCAAATATAGGAAGTTTAAGATGCACTCCTTGTCTTCTATTTTGGCCGCCATTCACTCGGGAGATTTCATGGTCTCCCTAGACCTCACTGAAGCTTACCTTCACATTCCTATAGCCAAATGCCACAGAAAATATTTACGTTTTTCCTTTCAAGGCAGGCATTTCCAGTATAGGGCGATGCCATTTGGCCTTTCCTCGGCCCCTCGGGTCTTTACAAAGCTCTTGGGGTCCCTGGCGGCCTATATCCGGGCGTCTCCCATCCACATTTTATGTTATCTTGATGATATTTTAATTCATGGGAACTCCCTAGAGAGAGTGAAAACAGACCTTTCTGTCACCATGTCAGTCCTTCAGGACCATGGATTTTCCATCAACTTTGATAAAAGTCACCTCCAACCATCCACTTCCATTTCTCACCTGGGATCCATTATTGATTCAAAATCCTCCCAGGTTTTTCTCTCTCCCGAGAGAAAACTCAGTATAGTGGAGTTAATTTCTAACATTTTATCTAATCCTTCAGTATCCATAGTTACTCTATCTTCCCTTTTGGGGAAGATGGTGTCATGCATAGGCATCATTCCCTGGGCTCGCCTTCATGCTAGGGAACTCCAGTGGCTACTGTTGCCTTTTCAGAGATCGGGGCACAGCAACTCAAATCGACGCATTGTCATCCCACTGAGTGTTCGCAGATCCTTCAAGTGGTGGAAGTCTCCGGCCATGGACAGAGGATCCCCGTTCAGGTGCCCGGATCAATTTGTCATCACCACAGATGCCAGTCTATCGGGATGGGGCGCCCACGCCCAGGGGATGATAGCCCAGGGCACGTGGTCCCCGGAGGAAGCTTCCAGGCCAATCAATTGGCTAGAATTAAGAGCCGTTTCCCTGGCTCTGAAGCATTTCTCTCCTCGCATTCCCAACCGGCACGTTCTCATTCTCACCGACAACATTGCCACAAAAAGCCATATCTGCAGACAGGGGGGCACGAGATCCAGGGCTCTCATGAGGGAGGCCCTCAAGTTGGGCCTTTGGGCGGAAAAACATCTCCAGTCGCTCCTAGCCGATCACATCTCGGGGAGCCTCAACGTCCAGGCGGATTGGCTATCCCGAGCAACGATAGACCCAGGAGAGTGGAACCTCCATCAAGACCTGTTCCATCAAATCACCCTCAGATTCGGCCTACCAGTCCTGGATCTCTTCGCGACCAATGCGAACGCCCAACTCCCTCGCTTCTATGCCAGATTTCCATCCCCGGGAGCGGAAGCAATCAATGCCGTCCGGAGCCCATGGCCTCCAGGCCTACTCTACGCATTTCCTCCAATTCCAATCCTCCCGGACGTGATTCACAAGGTCCTCACCGAGAGGGCCCGAGTAATCTTAATCGCCCCTCATTGGCCCCGCCGGCCCTGGTTCGCGGATCTCCAACAGCTGTCCGTCCAGGACCCTTGGCGACTCCCCGTTTCGGGGGATATGCTGCGGCAGGGGGCCTCTTTCCATCCAGACCCGGAGTGGTTCCACCTCACCGCCTGGCTGTTATCAGGAGAGATTTAGAACTGCGTGGTCATGACCCCGATTCAGTGGAGGTCATCCTAAAGGCCAGGAGGGGCTCGACCAATCGAATCTACGACCACACGTGGTCCAAGTTTCACCAGTGGTGTCTACAGGAAGGTCTCTCCCCTCTGTGCATCCCCATACACAGAATTATTTCCTTCCTTATGCAAGGCTTCCATAAAGGACTCTCCACCAGCACCCTCCGGCGTCATCTGGCAGCCATTTCATCTGTCCTAGGGGGTCCCCGCAGACAGCCTCTCCGATCCTTCCCTGAAGTTCAGGAATTCCTCAAGGGCATAGCCAACCTCAGACCTTCCAAGGTCCACAGGTATCCATCCTGGGATTTGCCACGGGTTCTCCATTCCCTCACGCAGGCACCATACGAACCCCTAAAATCGGCATCCCTCAGGTACCTATCCTTTAAGGTAGCCTTCCTGGTGGCTATTACCTCTGCCCGGCGCATTTCGGAGCTGGCTGCCCTCTCAATCAGGCAGGACCTTTGTCAATTTCATCAGGACAAGGTAGTCTTGCGACTGGACCCTACCTTCTTACCCAAGGTCAGTTCCATGTTCCACAGATCTCAGGATATTGTCCTACCTTCCTTCTGCCTCCAACGAGACCATCCCTTGGCAATTAGATGGCACACCCTCGATCTCACCAGAGCGCTGAGAATATATATCCAACGCACAGGACCCTTTCGGAGGTCAGAAGCACTTTTTGTAGCCTATCATCCCAGAGTCATGGGGGCCAAAGTGTCTTCAACAGTAATAGGCCGTTGGATCAGAGGGACTATATCTAAGGCCTATGAGTCGGCCTCCCTCTCAGTTCCAAGGAACATCACTGCGCATTCCACCAGGAGCGCAGCCACCTCGGCCGCTTGGGCGACTCAAGCCCCGTTGGAGGAGGTCTGCAAAGCAGCCACTTGGGCCTCGCCAAATTCCTTCATCAGGCACTACAAAATTGATTCTTACGCTTCAGCGGACGCTGCCTTCGGCAGAAGGGTACTCCAATCCGTTATCTCACACGATAGCAAGCTAATCCCTCCCTAGGGACCATCTATTGGGTATGTCCCATGTGACTGCTGGACCCGCTCCTTCAGTACGGAGAATAGGCGTTGATTGCTTACCTGAACGCCTCTTCTCGTACGGTGAGCGGGTACAGCAGTCACTTCCCGCCCTTGTATGTGTCTTCTTTACCTTTCTATATCTTTCTTCCTCTAACAATGAGAGTTGAACACTACAGAGCTTCACAACTGAGCCTAGTCTATGGATTCGCGAATTCTGGGGAAGGGGCGGATCCGGCAAGCTTTTTTAATACTAGGCTCAGTTCCACCGGATTGGACATGAGCAACCCATGTGACTGCTGTACCCGCTCACCGTACGAGAAGAGGCGTTCAGGTAAGCAATCAACGCCTATTTAATTGCAACCCATTTCCAGTTAATAACATTATTTCAGGTTATGAAATCTTCAAAATTCACCCCATTTATCCCACTCTAGGATGGAGAAGTGTTCTCCTACAAAATGAGTTCACGATCAGTGTTTTTGAGTGCCTGTACTGTTCGAATGATCCAGACATCATGGAGTGCAAGAAGACTCTGTACTTTTCATTTAGGTGAAAGTAAGAAGATTCAAAATGATGTAGACAGGCTTGAGCTGTGGCTCTGAATAAATGGGATGAATTTTGAGGTTTTCATAATCTGAAACAATATTATTAACTGGAAATGGATTGCAATGAAAACAGGGCAATAAATGTATTGATTTATTCATTCATTCTTTTGTGTGACCCCACTCCCCATGTCCACAAGTGACTCTGGATAGTGAAAAAAATTAAAAATAAAGTGAAATCAATACAATAATACAAAAAGTAAAATACATAACACCAGGGAAAATATCATACGTTATAATCACTAATTTAAAATACAAAACAAAACCAGGTTTCTACATATACTATTGGGAAGCAGCTCCAGATAAAGAGTCAGGTCTTTAAGGACTCATAAAAATCCAGCAGGATCAGTGACAACCTGATCTACAGCTGGAATATATTTTCTTAATTACAAACCTGTAATTATTGAATGTTATAGGAATTGATTTTTAGTAAACATGGCAACAGCAGATTTTATTCCCAATTCCCATCCAGTGCCCTTCAAAATTTGTGCCAGAATATATCAGAGGCAGTATTGAAAAGGTGCAGCAATAGAAATCATAATAAATGTCTTGCTGTGCAAACAGAAGTTGACTATTTTTGCTTTCGGATAGCCTAAATTATGTATAATATGAACTATGGTAAATGAAATGTAGAACATACAATTATGTAACATATAAGAAGATAAATTCTATTCTGAAAGATTTGCTCCTAAAATATGGATAAACATCATGTGCATATGGGAAGCTTGTGTGTTTCGAATCTCATGGTTCTATATATATGTTCAAATGTTCATGGAGTAAGGGAAGGTGAAATTTCTAAAATCTTTGTTTTTCCCTTTTCTCCCTTTTTTTCTAGGATGGTTTAAAATCCTTAGTCCTTGATTTGGATTATCCAGCCCTGAGGAAGAACAAAAACATAGATAATTTCCTTAACAGATGTAAGTTTTTCTTATGTATAATTATCCCTATATAGATGAAGAATATTTTTATATGTATTATACAACATTTTTATTTGTTTTATCCACATAAGCTTGCTCCTCATGCTAAAAGAGATTTACTGTTGCAATATTATGATAATGAATTCTGGTCAATAGTCATTTAATATGGGAGAACCACTTATTAAAGTGGTTATAAAGTGTGGTGTGGTGGTTAACCCTGCTGCCCTGTTCGAGTCTGTGCAACACGAAATTGAAGTTTGAGACCCTGTAAAAAAATTTCCCTGCATTGAAATTTTATGACTTTTCATCATTTCAGGGGTTCTCTCTATGAGAATTTTTTGGGGGGGGTGGGTTAGTTATTCCTGGGCAAAAAAAGTCACACTTGTACTGTTTACGAGTCTGTGTGACTCGCACCAAAAATTCTTTATTTTAAGTGCTTATATTTGGTCAATTTGAAAACTTCTTTCCCTTGGAAACTAGGTTGAACATTTTGCTTTTGCCGAACTTCCGGGTTCGGGGTTCGGGAGGCCGCTGAGAAGCCCCGCCGCCCAGCTGTCGTCTTTTAAAACAGCCGGGGGGCTTCTCGGAGGCCTCCCGAACGCCGAACCCGGAAGTTCGGGTTCAGGAGGACGCTGAGAAGCCCCACAGCTGTTTTAAAAGACGACACTCTGGCGGCGGGGCTTCTCAGCGGCCTCCCGAACTTTTGCCGAACTTCCAAGTTCGGCATTTGGGAGGCCGCTGAGAAGCCCCGCCGCCCGTCTGCCGTCTTTTAAAACAGCCGGGGGGGCTTCTCGGAGGCCTCCCGAACGCCGAACCCGGAAGTTCGGGTTTGGCGTTCGGGTTCAGGAGGATGCTGAGAAGCCCCCCGGCTGTTTCAAAAAGCGACAGCCGGGCGGCGGGGCTTCTTGGCGGCGGCGGCGGGTTCGTAAGAAGAAAAAAGTTCGTAAGAAGAGGCAAAAAATTTCTGAACCCCGGGTTCGTATCTCGGGTTGTTCATAAGACGAGGGGTTCGTATCATGAGGTACCACTGTATAAGCACTTAAAATAAAGAATTTTCAGTTTGAGTCACACAGACTCGGAAAACAGTACAAGTGTATAGTGGTTTTGAATAGGGCAGCAGGGTTAAAGGTATTACCCTAAAAATCAAGAGATTGTGAGTTCTAGTCTTGCCTCAGGCACAGAGCCAGCTAGGTGGTTTTGGGCCATCATACACACACAGCTCTGAAAAACAGTGACAAACCACTTCTCCGTACTGAAGGAGCGGGTCCAGCAGTCACATGGGTTGCTCATGTCCAATCCGGTGGAACTGAGCCTAGTATTAAAAAAGCTTGCCGGATCCGCCCCTTCCCCAGAATTCGCTCAGTTCGCATATCCTGCGGTTGTATTGTGATAGCTCGTTCAACATTCTAACACCTTCCCTTCGATCTTTCCTTCAAAAAGTAGTAAGATTTATTGTCTTTAATTATTTACTTGCACTAATTGCGCCAGCCGTTTAAAACAAAAAAAGAAAAAAAGCGGCTAGGCTTTTTTCCTTGGGAGAAGTTGCGGTTTCGTTTTCCCCCGGCGGTTTTGCCGGTTACGATTCCTGCGGCCGCTTGTGGATTCTTCTAATCCTTTGGCCTGGAGGTCCTGGTGCAAGTATTTACCTATTGAATTATTGATTATTTATTGTATACAAAAATATTTAAGGGCTTAAGAAATACCTCCTGCGGAGTGAGACGCCTTCTAGTCTCCTGGACTTAGTCGATCGCTTCCCCTTTAAGAAATTTTACGCAGCGATCTTTTTCGGCGCGAAGGCCTTCGCGCCCTTTTTAAATCTAGGCCTCTCGTGTTGGCCCCCTGCCAGCCGTGTAGGCCTCAGTCCACCGCGTGGATCCCGGAGCGGGCCTTGGGGGTCCCAGGCTAAATTCTCCACCGGCTAAGCCTCCAACCAGAGTGCCTTGGTTTACTTAATTATAAAGTTTAGGGAGGCTGGCCCCGCTGGGTTTGGGGGCACGAACTCTGGGTTTGCCCAGATTGTCCTCAAGTTTCAGCAGCTTCGAGGCCTCGAAGCAGGATCCATTCCTCTTGGGAAGTCCTTGAAATTCTTCTCCTTATTATTCAGTTATTGGCTCAGCCTTGTCTTCTGTTAATTGTCAGACTATGGCTACTTTTCCCAAGAGAGGCACAACTAAAGGTCCCAGAGAGGCCAGGCCTACAGGCGATGAGATTACTAGTATCCCCCAGGCCTCTTCCTCCTCTTCTCCAGGGGCCCGCCCCTCGACCAAGGTCACCAGGGCCGAGAAGAGAAGGGACCTAGCCCTACAAAAAATCCATGACAAATCAGCAAAACGTTTGAAAGTGCAGGCCCAAGTAATCAGTAGTCAAGACCCCCCAGAGGCTTCTAGTCTGCCTCCTTCTGGGGTCCCTGTGTTATCTCTGGATGAGCCAAACCTAGACAGACCCCAACCTAACCTATGGGGCATAGGTCCAGAGGAACCAGATATTATTGAAGATTCCCCCCAGCCAGGATCCTCCCAGGCCTTTAGGGATTCTTCTGCCATTTCTGCTGACATTTCCAGTTTACCTCCTGAGTTCCAGTCTATTTTTGCTGTGTTGTCCAAAGCCATTGATGCCAAACTCTCCACCATCAATGAGCTTCCCTTACCTCTTCCTCCTTCTCGCTCCTCCCGCCCCTTGGGTTCTCCCCCAGCGGTCAGAGCTCCTATTCAGGATGATTCAGATTCCTCCCAGGATGAATATGAGGATATAGAGGATGATGAGGATGCTTTTCAAGGCCTATCAGATGATGAGGAATCCCAAATAAAGGTTCCTCCTCCTATTACTATTTTTCCTTCTCAATTATTCAAATCTCTCCTCCTCAAAGCTAGAATTTCTACGGGATTAGCGGCCCAGGAGAAACAAGCCTCCACTTCCACTGATCCCCCGGAGGAGAATTTACCTTACTTCACAGAGGAACAGGAGGATAACGAGGTAATTCCTATGCCTAAGTTGTTTAAAGATGCTTTACTCAAACAGTGGGAATTTCCAGCCTCTGGCCTTAATCCCTCCACCAAGGACAGAAAGTTGTACAAACTTTCCTCTTCCTATGAAGAGCTTCTATCCTTTCCCAAACCGGATGAACCTGTCAAGATTCTTCACTCGGCAGCGGCTGTGCCAGGCGAGGCGGAGGAAGTCCTCCGCCCAGAGGACAAGCGCATTGAGCAAATGCTCAAAAGAGGATTCACCGCTGATTCCTGGGCCACTAAAAGCTCTGCAGCGGCTTCCTTTTTCTCCAGAGCCATGCTGCTGTGGCTTCGCCAACTTCAACAGCATATTCCTCCCGATGACTTGAGAGGTCAACAAGACTTCAACAAGGTTTTTGCAGCTGCCCAGTACGTGGCTGATGCCACCTTGCAATCTACTAGATTTTCTGCTAAGTCTATTGCAGCTTCTACTACGGCAAGAAGACTCCTATGGATTCGCCCTTGGCAAGCGGGAGTTCGCCAAAAGTGGCAGTTATCCCAGGGTCCCTTAAAGCGCGACCTTCTCTTCGGTGATCTTCTGGATCCACTCCTCACGGAAACCACGGACAAGAAGAAAGTTTTGGGTCCAACCACAAAAAAGGCTACCAAAACGCAGTCCTTTCGTCGCCCAGGGCGCCAGCAAGATCAAGCGGCTTCCTACCAGAGATCTCCAGGTCAGTATTCCCCCCGCTTTCGTTCCCAAGGTAGGAACTCCAGGGGCAGAGGGTTTCGCTTCCAAAGGGGAGCTTCCTCTAACAGGGCTTCAAAAAAACCTAGATGGTAATCCTACCTCTATTCCCATAGGGGGTCGCCTAGCTCATTTCGCCTCTAATTGGCGTCTCACCTCCAAGGACCCTTGGGTCATTGACACTGTTCAAACAGGCCTTCTTTTAGAATTTATTTCTCCTCCCCCTAAACGTTTTATTTCCTGCCCTTCTCCCAGGTCAGCCTCAGATTGTAACCGTATGGAGGAGGCCATTTCTCATCTATTGTCCATCAGAGCCATTCAACCGGTCCCTTCCGGTCAGAAGGGCCTAGGTTTTTACTCCATCCTATTTATGGTTCCAAAGTCCTCCGGAGGTTGGAGAGCTATTTTGGATTTAAAGAAACTAAATTTATTCATCAAATATAGGAAGTTTAAGATGCACTCCTTGTCTTCTATTTTGGCCGCCATTCACTCGGGAGATTTCATGGTCTCCTTAGACCTCACTGAGGCCTACCTTCACATTCCTATAGCCAAATGCCACAGAAAATTTTTACGTTTTTCCTTTCAAGGCAGGCATTTCCAGTATAGGGCGATGCCATTTGGCCTTTCCTCGGCCCCTCGGGTCTTTACAAAGCTCTTGGGGTCCCTGGCGGCCTATATCAGGGCGTTTCCCATCCACATTTTATGTTATCTTGATGATATTTTAATTCATGGGAACTCCCTAGAGAAAGTGAAAACAGACCTTTCTGTCACCATGTCAGTCCTTCAGGACCATGGTTTTTCCATCAACTTTGATAAGAGCCACCTCCAACCCTCCACATCCATTTCTCACCTGGGATCCATTATTGATTCAGAATCCTCCCAGGTTTTTCTCTCTCCCGAGAGAAAACTCAGTATAGTGGAGTTAATTTCTAACATTTTATCTAATTCTTCAGTTTCCATAGTCACTCTATCTTCCCTTTTGGGGAAGATGGTGTCATGCATAGGCATCATTCCCTGGGCTCGCCTTCATGCTAGGGAACTCCAGTGGCTCCTGTTACCTTTTCAGAGATCAGGGCACAGCAACTCAAATCGACGCATTGTCATCCCACTGAGTGTTCGCAGATCCTTCAAGTGGTGGAAGTCTCCGGCCATGGACAGAGGATCCCCGTTCAGGTGCCCGGATCAATTTGTCATCACCACAGATGCCAGTCTATCGGGATGGGGCGCCCACGCCCAGGGGATGATAGCCCAGGGCACGTGGTCCCCGGAGGAAGCTTCCAGGCCAATCAATTGGCTAGAGTTAAGAGCCGTTTCCCTGGCTCTGAAGCATTTCTCTCCTCGCATTCCCAACCGGCACGTTCTCATTCTCACCGACAACATTGCCACGAAAAGCCACATTTGCAGACAGGGGGGCACGAGATCCAAGGCTCTCATGAGGGAGGCCCTCAAGCTGGGCCTTTGGGCGGAAAAACATCTCCAGTCGCTCCTAGCCGATCACATCTCGGGGAGTCTCAACGTCCAGGCGGATTGGCTATCCCGGGCAACGATAGATCCAGGAGAGTGGAACCTCCATCAAGACCTGTTCCATCAAATCACCCTCAGATTCGGCCTACCAATTCTGGATCTCTTCGCGACCAATGCGAACGCCCAACTCCCTCGCTTCTATTCCAGATTTCCATCCCCGGGAGCGGAAGCAATCAATGCCCCTCCGGAGTCCATGGCCTCCAGGCCTACTCTACGCATTTCCTCCAATTCCAATCCTCCCCGGACGTGATTCACAAGGTCCTCACCGAGAGGGCCCCGAGTAATCCTAATCGCCCCCTCACTGGCCCCGCCGGCCCCTGGTTCGCGGATCTCCAACAGCTGTCCGTCCAGGACCCTTGGCGACTCCCCGTTTCGGGGGATATGCTGCGGCAGGGGGCCTCCTTCCATCCAGACCCGGAGTGGTTCCACCTCACCGCCTGGCTGTTATCAGGAGAGATTTAGAGCTGCGTGGTCATGACCCCCGATTCAGTGGAGGTCATCTTAAAGGCCAGAAGGGGGTTCGACCAATCGAATCTACGACCACACGTGGTCCAAGTTTCACCAGTGGTGTCTACAGGAAGGTCTCTCCCCTCTGTGCATTCCATACACAGAATAATTTCCTTCCTTATGCAAAGGCTTCCATAAAGGACTTTCCACCAGCACCCTCCGGCGTCATCTGGCAGCCATTTCATCTGTCCTAGGAGGTCCCCGCAGACAGCCTCTCCGATCCTTCCCCTGAAGTTCAGGAATTCCTCAAGGGGCATAGCCAACCTCAGACCCTTCCAAGGTCCACAGGTACCCATCATGGGATTTGCCACGGGTTCTCATTCCCTCACGCAGGCACCATACGAACCCCTAAAATCGGCGTCCCTCCAGGTACCTATCCTTTAAGGTAGCATTCCTGGTGGCTATTACCTCTGCTCGACGCATTTCGGAGCTGGCTGCCCTCTCAATCAGGCAGGACCTTTGCCAATTCCATCAGGACAAGGTAGTCTTGCGACTGGACCCCACCTTCTTACCCAAGGTCAGTTCCATGTTCCAACAGATCTCAGGATATTGTCCTACCTTCCTTCTGCCTCCAACGAGACCATCCCTTGGCAATTAGATGGCACACCCTGGATCTCACCCAGAGCGCTGAGAATCTATATCCAACGCACAGGACCCTTTCGGAGGTCAGAAGCACTTTTTGTAGCCTATCATCCCAGAGTCATGGGGGCCAAAGTGTCTTCAACAGTAATAGGCCGTTGGATCAGAGGGACTATATCTAAGGCCTATGAGTCGGCCTCCCTCTCAGTTCCAAGGAACATCACAGCGCATTCCACCAGGAGCGCAGCCACCTCGGCCGCTTGGGCGACTCAAGCCCCGTTGGAGGAGGTCTGCAAGCAGCCACTTGGGCCTCGCCAAATTCCCTTCATCAGGCACTACAAGATTGATTCTTACGCTTCAGCGGACGCTGCCTTCGGCAGAAGGGTACTCCAATCCGTTATCTCACACGATAGCAAGCTAATCCCACCCCTAGGGACCATCTATTGGGTATGTCCCCATGTGACTGCTGGACCCGCTCCTTCAGTACGGAGAATAGGCGTTGATTGCTTACCTGAACGCCTCTTCTCGTACGGTGAGCGGGTACAGCAGTCACTTCCCGCCCTTGTATGTGTCTTCTTTACCTTTCTATATCTTTCTTCCTCTAACAATGAGAGTTGAACACTACAGAGCTTCACAACTGAGCCTAGTCTATGGATTCGCGAATTCTGGGGAAGGGGCGGATCCGGCAAGCTTTTTTAATACTAGGCTCAGTTCCACCGGATTGGACATGAGCAACCCATGTGACTGCTGTACCCGCTCACCGTACGAGAAGAGGCGTTCAGGTAAGCAATCAACGCCTATTCTTAGAGGGTAGAGATAGCATCCAGAAATGGGTTAACTGCCAAGAAAGCTGCATGGTATTGTCCAGGCAGCAGTTGCCAAGAGTCAAGACTTACTGGGGAGCTGTGGGGGGAGGGGGGGAGTCAACAAGAAAGCCAGATTCATTTAAAAACCACACGATTCGCTTAACAATCCTGTCAAAAAGGTGACAAAATGGGGCACAACTTACTTAACAACTGTCTTATTTACAAAATAAATTTTGGGATCAGTTATGGTCATAAGTTGAAGGCTACTTTTACTAATTTAAGGCCTGCTTTTTCTTATTTTGCAAAGATAATACTTTGCACTATACTTTTTAAAAGGATCTGTTTTCTTTGAGTAATGCACTGAAAATACAGTACAACCTGACATTGCAGATTAAATGGTTTATGCCATTTGTAATTACTAGTCTTAAATTTCTGTATTGTTAGTGGCTTAATGTGTATTATCCTTTGTGGATATTATTTTAATAGCAGAAATATTTTCCTTTAAATTTTTTCAGATGAAAAAATTGTACAAAAAATGCGTGATCTTCAAATGAAAGTAGAAGATTATGATGTTGTTAAAGTGATTGGAAGAGGTGCATTTGGTGTGGTACAGCTGGTAAGAATGTAAAATCAATATAAAACAATTGGGTTCCATTAATTCTCTTAAGAATAATGTTTTTCTTTATGGCCACACTGCTTCATATTTACTTGCTTTAGGTTGCTTAGATTAGTGGGTAATCTCAGAATAATTTAAAATTATAAATAAATAAAGTAAATTAAAACACGGGCAAACATAAATGATGTGCTTTGGAGCAGAAATGTGTATGTAATTTACACTGCTAAGTATGAACTAGTTATGGGTTAATAGAAAGTTTGTGCAGATTACAGAATAGTGAATGGCCAGTTTTTAAAAAGAAAAAGAAATATTTCTAGATAGTTAGATAGGCAGATAAAAGAAAGTATGGCTTTATGTAATGCATTGACATGGAATCCATTACATTAATTTAAGGATGGCCAATAACCTTGCTATATTGGATAAATTGTGGATGATGAAGGAATTAGTGGCCTGTTGCCATGATGATTGCATATTATGTCCAGTAATGCAAGCATTGGTTTATTGATTTCAGTTATGGGAGATTATTGGTGTGTTTTGTGTGTTTCTGTTTTATTTTGTAGTTTCTGTTGGCATTTTGTTGAAAAAATACTGTTGGACAATAGAGGTCTGTGATCATATTCATCAAGGCTGTTTTATATTTTTATGAAGAAGATTGGCAAATCAGAGTGTTATTATTAGACATAACAGATTTTTGAGACATGAATACTACACAGTTATTGCCAGAATTCTTCAGAATGAAGCACATGTTTTATCATGGGTCTGAAAGATGCATATGTATTGAAGCTGTTTTGGGATTTTAATTTAATTGGCCCATAGGAAAGAGCCAAATTCTGACTATTAACATCAGAAGTGTTTCTGTTCTTTTTTTTTTTTTTTGAAAAATACTTTATTTATTTACAAGCATAATTAAAAACAGGGAAGGGGATTGGGGGAAGGGGGGACAGAACGAAAAGTTGGGGGTAGGATAGGGTGGGGGGAGGGAGAATTCAAAAACAAAACATTTATAATAGAATTGCGATACAAGTGAGTTATAATACACAAGTGTCTTAGAAGAAATGTAATAACTCTTACTTTCTTAATCTTAATATTTATATATGGAAATAACTCAAATGTAGTATTTCTTAGTATACATATATTGGCATTAAGGTTCTAACTGTGAAGAGGAGGAGAAAAGAAAAAAAGAAAGAGAGAAAAAAAAAAGGAAGAGAGAGAGAGAGAAGAATCTGCATTTAATGCAGACGTTTTTATGGACGACTTTTGTTTAATTGTAGAGTGGGGAGTATATAGGTGATATAATGGGTGTGTATAAAGATTAGTTATTCTGAAAGTAGTCAGTATGTTTATAATGTGTGTTAAGTTAGTTAGAAAACAGATAAAAAGAGATTTGATATTTTTTCTTGTTGCAAATTTGATTAGTTTTTGGTACTTCTTTTCTAATTTATTTTAATATTAATTTAAGTGTTGAAGGTACTTTTGGGTGTGGTAACGTATGAATTTTACAATAAAAGTTTTTTGTATTTTTTCTGAGAAACCCATTTATGCCAACTTTCCCATGCTTCGTAATATTCTGAGTCTTTTTTGTTTTGTGCTTCCATTGCTATTTTAGACATTTCAGCACATTCGTTAATTTTCGTAATTATTGTAAAGAAAGAGGGTACTTGATCAGATTTCCAGAGAGAGGCATATGATATTCTGGCTGCAGTTATAATTTGTAATATCAGATATTTTTGTGAAGAAGATTGGCAAATCAGAGTGTTATTATTAGACATAACAGATTTTTGAGACATGAATACTACACAGTTATTGCCAGAATTCTTCAGAATGAAGCACATGTTTTATCATGGGTCTGAAAGATGCATATGTATTGAAGCTGTTTTGGGATTTTAATTTAATTGGCCCATAGGAAAGAGCCAAATTCTGACTATTAACATCAGAAGTGTTTCTGTTCTAAAGATGGTGCTAACACAGTTGTTTGTGCTTGGGAATTATAAATGCCTATATGCGATATGGACAAGTGTGAAACCTTTAAAAGATTGTATAATAAATGGCTTGAAGAATGGGTTTTCTTCTAGAATGTTTTTCTGTCTCTCTCTAATCTTTTCTGTTTAAGGAGGAATGGAAGAAATTGCCACAAAAATACTTTTTGATACTAGATCTGTCCTCAATTTCTTGTCCATTATGGGCATTTATTCTGTTCTCCTGTGCACTGCTTGGAGAGTCCAAGCATGGGTTAACTTCTGTCTGATTACCCAGGGATTGAGTTAAAAAAGATATGGCCATGTTTCCTCTGCTCCACTGAATTCAGTTTTTCTACTCAATCGAGCCTACAGGGACGTATTTTCTCTTTCTTAGTTCAATTGCTGGAAAAAACAGATTTTGCTTGGACTCTTACCTTTTAAAATAATCTACAGCAGGGGGGCTCCAACCTTGGCAGTTTTTAAGGCTCGTGGACTTCAACTCCCAGAATTCCTCAGCCAGTTTAGTTTAGCTGTGAAGTCCACGAGCCTTAAAAGCTGCCAAGGTTGGAGACTCCTGATCTACAGCATATGGAATTATTGTGGAGAAATAGAGTGGAGAAATAGAGATAGCGGGGTGGCTTCCTTGCAGCCCAGCGGCTAATTATATTGCTGCTGGTGTGTGCGCTGGTTTCCATGGCCCACCACCACCTCTAATCAACTTAAGCAAACAGGAGTCACTGCCCAATCCGTGGGTCATACTACAAAGACCACAAATTGTCGCCCTCAGCGCCAGGAGAGTTTGCTCCCCTGCAGCTGACACATTTTACAGCCTTCAGTGACAGGAGAGTTTGCTTCCCTTGTGGGCACCATTTTAAAAGCCTCTTCACTGGGAGAGTTCACTTCCCTTGCGGGTGCCATTTTCAAGAGGTCTTCAACAGCCCAGGGGACCATATGTGCCGCTAGCTCTGTTTTGGGCCACGGTGAGTGTGCTGTTCCCCCCAGTGAACCGGCATGACAGCCATCACCTAATCTCATCATCAGTGGCACTGGAGTCCCTGCTGCTTCATTCCATGCTATATTCCAAAAGTATAGTCCCTGCTATACTCCAAAAGTTGCATGGTTCTCCTGAGGCCTATGAGACTTGGAGCTGAATGCTTACCTGCTCACAGCAAAATGGCCGACAGCTCCACTTCAGCCAGATCTAAGGGGAACTCAAATCACTTCCAAAGTCTTCCAAACTCATCTCTCCTTTCAAAACGCCCCGTTTCTCCTTGCTGCCTTTCTTCACTCCATTTGCCTTCGTTAGGATCTCGATTTGGCTGGCATAGGAAGCTTTTGGGGGAGCGATTTTTGGAGAAATTTGGGGCAAGATAGAAAGTTTTTGGGGGAGCGATTTGGGAGAGATTTGGGGCGATGTTAGCCTTTGTTAGGACCTCCATCCCTTCTCCTTGCTGTCTGTCTCCACTCCGTTAGCCTTCACTTTGTCCACCTGCCGCTTTTTTTTAAGCCTTAAAGTTTGGATTTTCCTAATGGGTTTGCACTCATTATTTGCTTTACGTTGATTCCTATGGGAACTTTCGGAACCAATTAAGTTCGTAAGACAAGGTATTACTGTATTTTCTTTCTAAAAGTTTTACCCTTCAGGTTTCCTGTCTATTAATTCTATTTCTTGAAAGCTATTGCTTTTCAGCATTCAGATAGGATTGGAGGATTGGTTTTTTTGGTATTTATTATTGGCTTACCATATCTAACTTTCTGTATGATTTTAAATCCTTCTTTTTTTTAACAGGTTCGCCATAAAATAACGCAGAAAGCATATGCCATGAAGCTGCTAAGTAAATTTGAGATGTTAAAAAGGTCAGATTCAGCTTTCTTCTGGGAAGAGAGAGATATAATGGCCTTCGCCAATAGTCCATGGGTAGTTCAGGTATGGATATTTCTTGTGTATATAGTTCAGTGGTAATGTAAGAAAAATTTAAATAAATGGGGAAATATAAATAGCAATTTTTATGTTTTGATACCTGATGAGCACAGAATTTAATATAAATATATAGTAAGCTGCTCATGATTTAAGACAGACATTACTGTGTACTGTTAGTTTTTTGAAAGACAGTCCTTCCATTAGTTTACCCAAGCCCTAAGATTTAGGAATTTTCTATCCATTCAAAAATCATACCAAGCTGATTTATATGAGTCATGAAGTAAAGTTACATTTTTCTTAAAATAGGAGAAAATAAGTCTTGGAACTAGCAGGAATTTAACATTTTTGATATTAACAAGAATCTTGTGTTACAACGTAACACCAAAAGCTATAATTATAATATGGATTTTTATCTAATAATTCTCTAAATGTCTATCACTTTCCATTGAAACCAATGAGAGTTGTAGTTATTGCTTCTCATAGAGAGGAAAAACTAATCAATAATGCTATACTTTATTTTCTGTTGAAATGTTTAATGACACATAAAACCTTTATTTCATTGATGGTAAACTAAATTATTCTGGAACTCATAAAATCTTACAACAGTGGGCATACCTTATTAAAACTGTTCTTTAGAGGCTTAAAAGGAAAAGCTTAAAATCCAGTATTTTTGCTGAGTATTTAAACACGTTGGCAATCTTTAGAACTATTCTTTCTTTTGGAAACAGCTTTTTAGTGCCTTTCAAGATGACCGATACCTATACATGGTAATGGAATACATGCCAGGTGGTGATCTTGTCAACCTCATGAGCAATTATGATGTGCCTGAGAAGTGGGCCAAATTTTACACAGCTGAAGTGGTCCTTGCTCTCGATGCAATTCATTCCATGGGCATGATACACAGAGACGTGAAACCTGATAATATGCTTTTGGATAAATACGGGCATCTGAAGCTGGCAGATTTTGGTACTTGTATGAAAATGGATGACGTAAGTATCTGGGTCATTGTGTCTGTTTCAAAAACTGTGTGTACAATTCAAAGAACCTAATTATTATTGGATAGCATATTAAAATTTGTGAAAGGGTTTCTATGATGTTATGGTTAATATTGAAAATAGTGAGGTGGCTGAGATGCTTACTGTGAAGATTTGTGATTCAGTGCTTGCTATTGTAATAAATTAATCTGGTTTTTTGAACCAAACTACTGTCTCTCAGTTGTTGCCGTCTATCTGTATTATGTAACATTAAACTTCTCGATGTTAAAATTATAATTTTATGCTGCTTGAGTGTGTCTCTATAATATGAAATATATTTTGTATTGGTTTAAGGTACTTGCTCAGCATTCCATTTGCTTGCTTGCTTATTTTGTTTGTAACATTGAGGCTGAAGTGCTATGACTTGGTTTTGGAAAGTAAATCAATATTTTTAAAGAAAAAAGACATTCATAATGGTTGAATCAAAATACTATTCTAATTCATCAGTACTACAAAAATTTAGTGACCACTAGAATGTTTTGTATGTTTTTGAGACAGCTAGTATTCTTCCTAATTTTTGCAGTTCAAATATGGTAGTCCTAAATTAACTAGTGAGTCTCTCGTGTTAAAGGTCCCTAAATGGTTCTTGAGTCTTCGGAGAAGGGCGGCTGGTGAGGGCTGTGCTACTCCTTGCGCATTGCACCACCTGCAAAGTTGCACTTACGACCCTCTATGGTGAAGATTTACAGCCCCACCATGAGATGTCTGGCTGGTCCTATATTCCAGATATCTAGTCACAGGACAGGCCCCTTGGTCATACAAAGCAGTTCCTCCACCTGGGTGCTCTGCGGACCACTGATTGGTGACCTCTGCTATAAGCTAAAGCTACAAATAAAAAGTTTTCTGCTTACTTCAAAACACCTGAGTATTGGTTATTTAGTAAGAATAACTCAATTTCCCCATCATTAGTGGAGTTTATCAAACTAAAGAGTGGGTGTATTAACTCTAAATCGGTAGTTTGTGTATAGTGGGCATTTAAAAAGGATTCATACACACATTTCTTCAAGCTCACAGCCAGTTATATTTTACAGACAGCAATAACTTAAGGGAGATAGTTATTGCTGCTCATGATGATTACTCCGCTCCCCCAACACACACACACACACATTTCTCACTAGGACAAACTATCACCTGCAAACATGAGAAATCCTTTTTTGTAACGATGCCATTCTTCAGCTCATTGAGCCCTTCGTCAAGTTTCAGATTGTTCATCAGCCCTTATATGAAAATAATGTAATAAATACTGTAGCACTATAATAATAACAGAGATGATCCAAAACTTTCTGATAGCTGAAAAGCAGTTAGCAACAGCTAAAAATGATTAGAAAAGGAAGTATGCAAACTTGATGTCCTTTAAAAGGCATTGACCACAGTTTGAGCAAGATGGCTAGACTCCCAGAGCTCCAAATTCAGCTAAACTAGACACTTGCCTTGAGATGAGCAGTACTTGTCTGAAGCACTTGTGAGTGATCTCAATCTTCTTTCCTTACCTGGAGAGGAATTGTGGAAGAGCTGCTCTGTTTGCTAGCTCTTAATTCCTCTGGTAATATTCATTCTGCCTTTCAAAACTCTCTTCAATCCAGGATTTCTTCCTCTGGAACAGATGTGATATTTTTATTAAAGTTCTTACAATATATGTGGGGAAGAACAATAGGTTGAGAAAGGATATTGAGAAATATACTTAGTTCTGATTTCAGTATTTTAAAAACCTCTTTCATAAATGCTTGTTGAGTAATAAAAGCAATATCTATCATGTATTTCCTACTCAGAAGCATCCCTTAGCATCCCCTAGTGGCTTTTTGGTTTACTTTAAAATTAACTAAGTAGGTCATTTTGGAACTTTAAAAAAGTCTTTCTATGGTAGACTGTATAAGTTTTGATTTATAGCTATCATTGTTCTAAAATAATTTATTTGCCTACTATATTTATTGAAGTAATCAGTGAACTTTGTACAGTGGATGGATTTTTCTTTTCTTTTTTTCTTTTATAAATTATTAAAATATTTAGTCATGCCATTTTTGGCAAAAAGTTGAAAAGACATAAACTTGGAAGGGCTTAACAGATCTAAAAATATGAACACCTCCCCCTTCAACTCAGCAGAAATCCCATCCTTTGGGCTTTGTGTATATGTAAGTTGCCAGAAATATGTCTATCAACTGTGAAAACATTTCCTGTCCTGTGAGAGAATGTATTAAATTTTAATCTCTATATTACTAAAACTCTCATATTTCTCTGTGCATAACTTTTCAGTTGGGAGTAATTGTGCATTGTACTTGTGCATCAACCCCTGATGCTTGACTTCACTATACATTTCAACATGAACTAGTTTCAAGGCAAATGCATCTCTGAATATTTCCATGATATTTTTTTTTGAAGTACTTTTCAAGTACATTAAAAGCTCTGCCAATATTGAAAGCATTGGGGAATCTGGGAAGGAAAGATATCTGAATCAATGACTCATTGGGTAATGGGTGTTCAATCTCCATGAAATGCTTCAAACATTTTATATATTGAATAGTGCTTTACCACTGACCTTGTTAAAAAGGAGTTGTGATTTCACCAATCAGAAAGCAGTATGCATCCATTACAATTTAGGAGAAAAAATATTTTTATGCTTGAATTGATTTTTAAATGAACTAAATACAGTACATCAAAATTTGATGACTAGTACAGTTACTGGTTTATTAAAAAAATAAACTACTAAAACAGGTTGAAACTAACACATAAAGGATGCTTCTGCAATGGACTGTTAATTCATTAGTCCTAATTAGAGAAGATCCTATTTCTGCAAGCTGATTCTAAACTTTTATGCATCTTAAATTATGCTTAAACTTTTGATAGAAATACTGTATACGCAGTCCCTCTGCCTATATATTATACCATTTATTTTGTCTCTGTTACATAGGCTGTGACAGAGCCTGTGCCATGCTACCATTCTTTATTTTCTAGGTCAAAAGTAAAATATAGATACAGAATTGACTCTTGTTTAGACTTGGACTTCATTCTTCCATTCTTCCAATGCTTAAATATATACATTAGAAGTTGGCATCCTACCCCTAAATAAGTATTTTTTTTTCCATTTCAGAGATACAACTTCTTGTCACCTGAGCCTTCCTCTGTCTGACCCATCACTTCTTAACAGTTCGTTCATGGCTAACTGTTAAAGCTTCATATTTTCATAAAATAGTTTTGCAGAGCCCTAAGTTTTGATTATAGTAATAATAATAAGTCTCTCCAGGTTTTTCACTAGACTCCTCTAAACAGTGTGGTAAAATAATGCAGAATCTTATCTCTCCTTCCAGATAAGCCTCCCTATATCTAATTTAATGTAGTAATAGCTGCTAAGGTGATGCTAATATGTGCAAATACAGGTAGTCCTTGATTTCCGACCACAATTGAGGATTGAATTTTGATTGTAAGTCATAATGGTCATTACACGAGCCACCTACATATCTGCTTTTACTCAACAACCACATTCCAAGCTTTTCCCATTGCACGCATATCTCAGGGTTGGGGGAGTCCTTGACATATTCGGTGACCACTGGCACATGGAAACCCACAATGGGCTGGGTAGTGTCCATGAACTAGCCCCACCAACACATGGATCCATTTACCTTTTCATTGCCTCACTCCATCCTGCATGCAGGCTCAATTCTGTGATGGTTCAGAAAGCTCCTCCTCTAAATCTCTTGTGCGATTCAGAGTGGGGTCTTCTGAATCATCGTGAAAATGTTGATATTTACTAGTGTTTTCTCCTCTGGGGAGGAGAAATGCTAGGGCAGCGTTTCCCAACCGGTGTGCCGCGAGACATGGCCAGGTGTGCCGCTAAGCTCCAGCTGGGCGGGGCGCTGCCGGTACTTCCGTCCTGGGGCTCCCGCTCGCAGCTGTCCCCCGCCTCCTGCTCGATGCCGCGGTTTTTGGCGCTCTCCTGCTGGGCGCCAAAGAAGGAAGGCAGGAAGGAGAGCTTTATTCTTCGCGCCTTTTCCCCGCCTTCCTTCTTTGGGACCCAGCAGGAGAGCGCCGAAAACCGCGGCATCGAGCAGGAGCCGGTTGACAGCTGCGAGCGGGAGCCCCAAGACGGAAGTACCGGCAGCGCCCCGCCCAGCTGGAGCTTCTCCTGCGTCGACGGCAAGTTTCCTTTGTGGCCCGGTGGGAGGGCACTGGCGATGGGAGCGGGGGGCGGGGATGGCCGCAGTGGCCGCAGGCAGTCGTGGGGAGATGGCGGCGGCGAGAGGGAGCGCTCTCTCTCTCTCTCTCAGCTGACTGCAAGCGGGAGCCCTGACGGTGGCGGTTGGACGTGCTGCTAGACGTCGTACATGCTGGCGCTGCGGGCCTGGCATATACGGTGTCCAGCAGCACGTCCAGCTGCCGCCGTCAGGGCTCCCGCTTGCAGTCAGCTGAGAGAGAGAGAGAGAAAGAGAGACATAGCAAGAGAGGCAGAGAAAGAGACAGAGCAAGAAAGAGAGGCAGAGAAAGAGAGAGAGAGAAAGAGAGACATAGCAAGAGAGGCAGAGAGAGAGAGACAGAGCAAGAAAGAGAGGCAGAGAAAGAGAGACAGAGCAAGAGAGGCAGAGAGAGAGAAAAAGAAAGAGAGACATAGCAAGAGAAAAAGAGAGACTTAGCAAGAGGCACAGAGAGAGAGAGAAAGAGAAAGAAAGAGAGACATAGCAAGAGAGACAGAGAGAGAGAAAGAGAGAAAGAGAAAGAAAGAGAGATAGCAAGAGAGGCAAAGAGAAAGAAAGAGACATATAGCAAGACAGTGAAAGAGAGAGAGAGAGCAAGAGAGAGAGAAAAGCAAGAAAGAGATAGCAAGAGAGACACAGAGAGAGAGCAAAGGAGAGAGAAAGACAGAGGAAGGGAAGGAGGGAGAGAGAAAGAGAGCAAAAAAGAGAGAAAGAAAGAAAGAGGGATGGAGAGAGAGAAAGAAGGGAAGGAAGGAAAAGAGAAAGAGGGAGAAATAGAGCGAAAGGGAGGAAGAGAGAGGGTTTTTTTGTCCAAACTTTTCTTTAGCCCTCCCCCCCGCTCCGCCCCCCCCTTTCAGTGTTCCCCGGGATTTTGAAACTATGAATAATGTGCCGCGGCTCAAAAAAGGTTGGGAAACACTGTGCTAGGGAAACTTACTTTCTGAAAGGGTCTAAGTATTAGTGTTGAGACTCAAAGCCTTTTTAGCATTTTTCTCCTCCAGAGAGGTGAAGGAAGCTAATGAAAGAAGTGGATCTCAGAGGAGAAATGCCATGGATCCTGAATCTCGGTGTTCTGCAGCGCTGAGGTTCCGAGCCTTTGCACTTTCTCCTTCAGAATCCATCTTTTTCGATAGTGTACTTCTGCTCTCTGGAGAAGAAAATACCAAAATAAGTCTTAGCTATCTGAAAGACTGAGATGCGGAGCCTTTAGCATTTTCCCCAGAGGAAGCTAGTGAAAGAGATTATTATTATTATTATTATTATTATTATTATTATTATTATTATTATTATTATTATTTATTGGATTTGTATGCCGCCCCTCTCTGCAGACTCGGGGCGGCTAACAACAGTGGTAAAACAACATGAATAATCCAATTAATAAAAACAACTAAAATACCCTTATTATAAAAAACCAAACATACACACAAACTTACAACATAACTTGTAATAGCCTAGGGGGAAAGGATAACTTAACCCCCCCATGCCTGGCGACAAAGGTTGGTCTTAAGTAATTTGCGAAAGACAAGGAGGGTGGGGGCCGTTCTAATCTTTGGGGGGGAGTTGGTTCCAGAGGGTCGGGGCCGCCAAAGAGAAGGCTCTTCCCCTGGGGCCCGCCAAATGACATTGTTTGGTCGACGGGACCCGGAGAAGGCCAACTCTGTGGGACCTTATCGGCCGCTGGGATTCGTGCGGTAGAAGGCGGTTCTGGATGTATTCTGGCCCAATGCCATGTAGGGCTTTAAAGGTCATTACCGACTTCCTCTGCTTGCAGCCTTTCCTTTGGCTTCACCAGATGCCAATGGAGAAGATTGCAAATAGCGGTCACATGATTGCAAGACACTTGACAGCAGGTCATAACTTTGAACAGTTTGCAAGCACCTGAAATGCATCATGTGACCAGGAGGAGAGTGACAATGATGGGTTCCAACTGATGCGGTCCAGAGCGCTACATCGGTATAACCCACTGATGATGCAATTTTCAGTGATTCCTCTCCCCCCCCTCCCCCTGCATCTCCTGAGAAGGAACTTCTCAGCTGTGTTTCAGATGAACAATAAAGATTGGCATTAAGACGAGGATGGGCGGAAGGACTTCTTCCGACACGCAGACGCTGGGGAAAAAATTGCTGAAAATTGCATCATCAGTGGGTTCCTACCGGTGGGCCGCTCCGGACCGCACCAGTAGGAACTCATCACTGGAGGATAGCAAACATTTTATGATGGCCACACCTGCTTTTACGAGTCTGTGAACTCTATTTGAATCTTTCTGGCACCATTCTTCTGCCTTGGAACATCTCCAGATTCTGCTACTGAAATATAATAGCAAGATCAGTGGCCATTTATGTGGTTGCAAAATAAATACGTTTTTAACCACACAAAGAATTTATCTCACCATTATGTACTTTAACCCTTACAGGTGAAAAAAAATAACTGAAGTACCCTCCTTCCAGTGAAATTATGTAGCTATATAATGCATGATTTTTGAGATATTGAGGTCCTTTTTAAATGAAAATGTATCTCCAGTGTGTGTGTGGGGGGGGGGGACTGCTACTTTAATAATTTTGTTTAGAAAATATTAGTTATATATTATTGTATTACAACCACAGTGCAGCTTCTGAAATAAGGTTTATAGTTGCCTTAACCCTCCTGTTCTGTTTTTAAAAAGTTACAAATCTTCTGTTCCCGGGTCACCCTGACCCGGACCGAAAACTCTTCATTTGCAGTGCTTATGTTTGGTCAATTTGAATACTTTTTTCACTTGGAAAGTAGTCTGAACATTTCTGCACACAATGATATGAAAATTGAACTGAAGAAATTAATCCTTATTGGTTTATTTTGCACATAAATATGCCTCCCCCCCGTTTTTGTGAATTTATTTTAGGTTTATTGATAATTATGCCTGCAAAATACATTCTATTTTACTAAAGTTGGTGTGGGATTGGTAGCTTGAACATTTCTGAACATAATGATATGAAAATTGAACTGGAAAAATTGATGCATATTGGTTTATTTGGTTGATGAAATGCACGCCCCCGTTTTTTTTATATAGTCTTCACTTTATGGATAGTTTTGCTAGCGAAATACATTCTATTTTACTAAAGTTGGTGTGGGATTGGTAGCTTGAACATTTCTGAACATAATGATATGAAAATTGAACTGGAAAAATTGATGCATATTGGTTTATTTTGCACATAAATGTATGCCTCCCCCCATGTTCAATTATTTCAATTTATATAAAAATTAGGCTGTTAATTTCAAACTTGCATACTTTTTTTTAGTAAAATGGATTTGTTTCATAAAATTAGTTCTCTGGCTACAATGTGGTTGATTTTCAAAAGGATATTCCAAATATTTCTAGCCAAATATGTATAAAAAGTGACAATAATGGCACACAGCAAGGCCGAGGGGGGGGTGGCCCTTTTGTGGCAAAAATAAACCAATGAGAACCATTTTTTCCAGTTCATTTATATTTTTCTTATATTCATAAATGTTCAATTTAGTATATCAAACCTTTTGGGGGAAATTCCTTGGGGATTTGTAGCCTTAAAAAATAGAAATTGACACGAAATTCAGAAAGGATGGGGGGAGGGGCTTTTTGATAAAAATAAAAATATAAGTCTCAATTTTTCCAGTTCAATTTTCATATCATTATGTTCATAAATGTTCAAACTAGTTTTCCAGTTGAAAAAGTTTTCAAAAAGACCAAATTCAAGTACCTAAAAAAAATCATTTTGGTCCGGGTCTATATGACCCGAACAGACTAAATGTGACTTTTTTTTTGCCCAGAAAAAATTTTTCCCCCACCCCCACAAATATTTTTTTGATGATCAGCATTGTTAAATTGAGTAAATGAATGCCTAAGATTTTAAAGAATATTTTGGATTTGGAGCATAAAAAAATAAAAAGTGAAAATGGTTGCAAGCAGCTGAGGGGGGTGGGGGCTTATTTCTGATGTTAAAAAACCAGTAAGAATCATTTTTTTCAGTTCCTTTATATTTTTCTTATATTCAGAAATGTTCAAGCTACCAATCCCACACCAACTTCAGTAAAATAGAATGCATTTTGCAAGCAAAACTATCCATAAATTGAAAAAACTTTCACAAAAACGGGGGGGGGGCGTGCATTATATCAGCAAAATAAACCAATAAGATTTACTTTTTTCATTTCAATTTTCATATCATTGTGTGCAGAAATGTTCAGACTACTTTCCAAGTGAAAAAAGCTTTCAAAAAGACCAAACATAAGCACTGCAAATGAAGAGTTTTCGGTCCGGGTCAGGGTGACCCGGGAACAGAAGATTTTTAACTTTTTTTGCCCAGCAAAAACTAAGCCCCCCACCCCCCAAAAAAAATTCTCATAGAGAGAACCCCTGAAATGATGAATAGTCATGAAATTTCAAGTTTCAGATATGCAGGGAAAATTTTTTACAGGGACTCAAACTTGGCTTCGGGTCAAATAGACCCGAAACAGAACAGCAGGGTTAAGTATCTTAAAATTAACATAATCTTAAAGTGACATTTAATAAGCAATAGACCCAAAAGCATCTTATCTCTAACCCTTGTGGATATGAAGAAAGGGAGGCTTCTGGCTACATGAACTCATTGTAATGAGTTTAAATTATTTGAATTAGTTCTTCCAGTAACGTCAAAGCAATCAAAATGTGTCTGTTAACAAATTATGATTTATTTATGCTTAGATGTTTATGAACCTTTTTGAATGTTCAATATTTCTACATAAAGGTACCTTAAAATGTGGTTTCTTCTTCACACAAATCCTCAAACTAGGTACAGATAGTCCATGTAATGACCACAATGGAGCCCCAAATTTCTGTTGCTAGGTAAGAAAGTTTTTGAATGAGTTTTGCCCATTTTACAACCTTTCTTGCCACAGTTGTTAAGTGAATCACTGCAGTTGTTAAGTTAGTAACAGTTGTTAAGTGAATCTGGCTTGCCCATGGATTTTGCTTGTCAGAAAGTCACAAAAGGGGATCACATGACCTTGGGACACTGGAACCATCATATGTATGTATGTATGTATGCATGCATGTATGTATGTATATTTGTTTTCGTAGATTTTCACGGGTATATGTATGTAGAGTGTTATGAGTTCGGTTTTTTCCCCTATGTAATATTTTGAGTGTCTTCATTATGTTTTGGCGATTTCAGAAACGTCACAAAGACACTCAAAATATTACATGGGAAAAAACCTGAACTCACAACAATCTACATGTATATTATATATACACCCACACACCAGTTGCCAAGCATCTGAATTTTGATTTTGATCTTTTGATCTTTATTTTTATCCAAAAGTTTTTCACCCGGGGACATGTCCACCATAGGTGATAGTAAGTTCTTATACCTTTTTTGCATTTCCAACAGTTTGGTAAGAGTTTTGAAAACATTCTGGCCAGTCACGCTGGAGGAAGATGCCATCGGTAAAACATTTTATACAGGTTTTCCTTATAGGATGTTGCCAAGGTTAGTTTGTAGTTTACATTCCAATTTTCCTTCATTTGGTTAAATTTATTGAGTACCCAAAGTTTTGGGCCCATGAAATCATTGAGCCTTTTACCTCTACATCTATCATTTTGTATTGGAGGAGAAAGTTGTATAATTTTGATATCAATTTTTCATCTGTACCTAGGAAGATCCTGTCCAGGTTACTGCTTTTTTAAATCCATATTTAGTGTTATCCTCTTTAAATTTTTATTGCAACTGCAGGTCATGCCACCAATCGAGGTTAATTCCTTTTTCCTTAAGCGTTTGTTTCGGTATCAACTCCTCTAATAAGTGATTGTATGTTAGTGTTTTATTGGGATCTAAATGTTTCATGTATATTATTGCTTCCATTACTGATATCCAGTTGGGGACTTTATGACAGTGATGCTTTTTATTTTTATCCATGTATCCACAGGTTTTTCCTTATATAATGTTGCTGAAAATAGGTGTGTGTTTTATAATTTTCTCTCCATAGGAAGGCATGCCAACCAATTTGCAAGTCTAACCCTTCTAAAGTTAATAGCCTTCTATTTCTGAGGAAAATCGACTCTCTTATCCAATTAAGTGTTGCGGCTTGATGGTAAATTTCCCAGTTTGGGAGGCTAAATCCTCCCATCTTCCTGTGGTCTTGTAATAGTTTTCTTTTGATCCTTGCTTTTCTTTTTGCCATTATAAAATTATGGATCCGCTTATTAAGACTAATGAAAAAGACTTTATTCAATTTTATAGGAGCAACCTGTAATAGGAATAGTATCCTGGATAGGATGTTCATTTTAATTGCTATGATTTTGGAGTTTCAACCATCTTATCAAAGCCCTTATTTATGTTCTAGGTTAATCTTTCATAATTTCCTTTCTTTAAGGAACTATGTTTCTCAGAGATCCACAACCCTAAATATCTAATCTTTTAGCAATTTTCATATCTAATAATTCCTCTAATTGGATGTTTTGTTTCAATGTCATATTTTTTGTTCTTATTTTCATTTTTCCCATTTTTTAACCCTGCTGCATTTTCAAATTCTTCAATTTCCTTGATTAGGATTGGGCCAGTGTCTAAGGGATCTTCTAGGATAAATGTCTTATTCACGAAAACTTGGAGTTTATACTCCTCATTCCTAATTTTCAATCCCTTCATCTTCTACATGCTTATTTTTCTGAGGAGGCTTTCCAGAGCTAATATGAAAACTAATGGGGCTAATGGGCAACTTCGGTGTACAGTGATCCCTCGATTATCGCGAGGGTTCCGTTCCAAGACCCCTCGCGATAATCGATTTTTCGCGATGTAGGGTTGCGGAAGTAAAAACACCATCTGCGCATGCGCACCCTTTTTTTCATGGCAGCGCATGCGCAGATGGTGGAATTTGCGTGGGCGGCGGGGAAGACCCAGGGAAGGTTCCTTCGGCCGCCCAGCAGCTGATCTGCTCGGTAGGGCAGCAGCAGCGAGCAGACGAAGATCGGGGTTTCCCCTTTGCGTGGGCGGCGGGGAAACCCCGATCTTTGTCTGCTCGCTGCTGCTGCGGCCGCCCAGCAGCTGATCTGCTCGGTAGCGCAGCAGCAGCGAGCAGACGAAGATCGGGGTTTCCCCGCCCCCACGCAAAGGGGAAACCCCGATTCGGCTCCTCGCTGCTGCTGCGCTACCGAGCAGATCAGCTGCTGGGCGGCCGAAGGAACCTTCCCTGGGTCTTCCTCACTGATGCCCCCGCTCGCCCGCCCGCCCACCGCCCACCAGCAAGAGGGGGAGAGATAGAGAAAGAGAGAGAAGGAAAGAAAGAGATGAGAGAGGGAGGAAGAGAGTGTGAGAGAGGAAGAAGCAAGATAGAGAAAGAGAGAGAGAAAGAAAGATGAGAAAGGAAGGAAGAGAGTGACGTCATCGGGTGGGAAAAATCGCGATATAGCGTTTCGCGAAGAACGAGATCGCGAAAATTGAGGGATCACTGTACTCCTTTTCTAATATCTATTTTCCCTGTCAATCATTATTTATTAACACTTTTGCAGTTTGCTTGCAATATATGGCTCTGATTAACCCTATACATTTTTCACGAACTGCATGTTTTCTAATACTGTAGTGTTATAAAATATTGCCAGTGGAGGCTGTCGAAACTTTTTGGGCATCAACAAAGATGAGTGCTAATGGTTTATTGATGTGTGTGTCATAATATTCAAGTATATTCAGTATTATTCTCATATTATTTCTTATATTTCTGTGTGGTAGAAAACTATTTTGATCCGAGTGCATAACCTGATTGAGAATTTTTAAAAATCTTTCTGCCATGGTCAATGCAAGTATTTTATAATTAGTGTTTAGTAGAGAAATTGGCCTATGGTTTTGGACATTGTCTGTTTGAGTCTTCTTTAGGAATCAGAGTTATATATAGTATTGTACATTCCAGCCGTCTGGAATCAGCTCCTGCCAGAGATTCGTACCGCCCCCCCCTCCTTGCCTTTTGTAAGAGTTTGAAGATGCACTTGTGCCAACAGGCTTGGGGACATCAATATTTACAGCCCCTGTCTATGAATGAAATGCTAAATGGAAAGTATGTTGGTGGACTATGACTGTTTTTAGATTAAATTGGGGTTTTTAGACTGTTTGTTTTAGCTTTATTGGATTTCATAACTGTATTTTTTCATATGCTGTAAGCCGCCCCGAGTCCTCGGAGAGGGGCGGGATAAAAATTCCAATAAATAAATGAATAAATAAATACAGTGGTACATCTACTTAAGAACGCCTCTATTTAGAACCTTTCTAGATAAGAACCGGGTGCGCAAGATTTTTTTGCCCCTAACTTAACAACCATTTTCTACTTAAGAACCTGAGCCTGGAAAAATTTCCCAGGAAATTTGAGAGCGACACGAAGACCTGGCCAGTTTCCTGCCATTCCCCCTTTAATTCCGGCCATTTTGGGCTTTTCTGGACTGCCAGAGGAGGCTTTCGGTGGTGCTTAAGAAGGCTTTGGCAGCCCAGAGCAAATGGAGCGTTTTTCTTTCTCTGGGTGCTTGGAGAGGGAATAAACCACTTCACTGTGGTGACTCTTCTCTCGCTGCTTCCCATACACCCGGCGCGAGGTTGCATTCCGGAGCATCTGGGCGCGGAAAGGCAAAAGGGGGCGCTCATCTCACCTTCCTTCGGCAGCGACTGTCCTCCTCCTCTTCCTCCTCCTCCTCCCACCCAAATTCCGAGGTTTTATTTCTTTCCTAATCGGTTTGCACACATTATTTGCTTTTACATTGATTCCTATGGTAAAAATTGCTTCTACTTAGGAACGTTTCTACTTAAGAACCTGGTCATGGAGCGAATTAAGTTCTTAAGTAGAGGTACCACTGTATGCTTGTTTCCAGGGTAGTTCAACTTTCTCTAATATTTCATTAAATAGGTCTAACATTGATTCTAGTGGGCCTTGTAGGTTTTTATAAATTTCAAAGGGAATACCGTCATCCGGTCCTGGGGTTTTGTTTTCTTTTGTTTACCTATCGCATTTTTCAGTTCTGTTGGTATTATTTTATCATCTAACAGTTTCCTATCTTCTTCCAGGATAACTGGCAGATTGATTTGATTAAGATATTTTTGATTGCTTCTTCATTTAATGCCCCCTATTTGTAAAGTTCCATATAGAAGGTTTGAATTATATTCCCCCCCCCCGTAACTTTTATCTTTATTTCTCCATTTTGATCTTGTAGAGCTTCTATAGTTCTATCTGCTTTTTCTTTTGCAAGCCACCTCCCAGGTTTATTGGCTGATTCAAAATAATTCTGTTTTGCAATTTTTAATTCTCTAGCCAATTCCTCCTGTGTTATCAAATAAATTTCATGCCTAATTATGTTTAAGTCTCCTAATGTTTTGGAGTCATTGGGGTCTTTTTGTAAGCTTATGTAATTCTCTTGTTAAAGTGTCTAATTTGATTTTCATTTGTTTATTGTGTTTGGCCAACTTAGCAATTGAGAATCCTCTTATATACACCTCTGTGGTGTCCCATAAATTTCTTAAAGTAGTTATTTTATTATTATTGATTTGGAGAAAGATATCTAGTTCTTTCTCCATTAATTTAATATAATATTTTTCCTTGACTATTGTTTGATTTAAGATTCATCTTGATTTTGTTTTCCGACTTGGTTCCTTCCATTTTAACCAAAGAGGATTGTGATCGGTCCAGGCATTGGGAAGAATTTCAATCTCAGCTAAACATTCAAAAAGTCTACATTTGCCCAGACCATGTCAATCCTCAGCCATGATCTATGTGGAAATGAGAAAAAAAAGTATATTGCATACTATTATATACATACACGCTCTTCAGGTGGCTTGCTGATCTACCACGGATGCACTTACGTTTTCCCCTTTGGATCACTCGTCCCTGCAAGCCACCGAAAACAATGAAAATAACAGATATAGTCCCAAAGGCTGCTCCGCATCGGAGTGATGTCAAACCGGAAGTCCCTGAATGAATGTGTTTTTAATTGTTCGAATATGAAAGCAATGAACAAATCTGATTTATGTAATTCTTGCATCATAATAATGTCCAAAGCAAGATTATTTGTTGCTATCAGTCTTTAATATATAGGTTGGATCACTACTACTATCAGGTTACTTTTTTAGTGTTAAATATAACAGATAACGTGCAGGCAAGTAAAATAAGAATTGAACCTGGAACTTCTGCTTCACAGCTTTTATTGCATTACAGTTTATTACTTTAAGAGATAAGCTATCAGAAAAATATGTTTTCTTTATAGATATATATGGGCTATACTCCATAATTGGAATGCTTGCAGCCACTAACTAACTCTACATAGAGGTGTGAATATATATTGTTTTCTATTATTTTAGGAGCAGTTCCAAAATTCCTCTTGAAATTTATTGCAAACCAGTTGATTCTGTGAGCCATTAACTGGACATAGCATACATTCTCAGCTTTTGTTTACTTTGTCTGACTTTGTTAACTTTTAAGCTTAACTCCTTCATTTCAGTGAACAAGAATATTTTATATTTAAGCTTCATGTGAAAGAAGCACAAGGCATATTGGTAAAAAATAGTATTGTTAAAATGAAAAAAGATGAAAAATATGTGCTTAGTGTTGACTACTATATCTAAGTATTTAATTGTCATTGTTTATGTGGTTGAATAGGCTGGCATGGTGCGTTGTGATACAGCTGTTGGAACACCAGATTACATTTCACCTGAAGTATTAAAATCACAAGGTGGTGATGGATTCTATGGACGGGAATGTGATTGGTGGTCTGTCGGAGTTTTTCTGTTTGAAATGCTTGTTGGTAAGTAGCGTACTTGCCTTTTCCTTGCATGTACATGGACTTCGGTCTTTATAATACCTAATATTATCTATGATGTAATTTCTGCAAATATATAATATAGATTTGCTCTATCTGAGAGGTGTGTGTGTATGTGTGTGTCCGCTCGCACACTCACATGCTCTTGCTGCTACTGATACTGGTCCCTAAGTGAATCTTGTTTTTAGTAGGGCTTTTTAGATTCTTATAAAATGAACTTCCCTAAATATAATGGAAAATTGGCACATCTAACCAGCACGACATCATGCTGAACATTGCAAATTTAATTATTTCTTAGTTAAGGAAAAGCAGTTTTATTTTTTGGACTCTACTGGGTCCAGCCCAAATCCAAAAGGAAAGGAAACAAAAATATGCTTCTCACCACTTTAAAGGCTCTTTCCAGTTATATATAAAGTTTTATAATGATTTGTTTATGCATATAAAAATCTAGTTAAAATAATTGAAAGGAGAAATTAGAGCTTTTAAAGTCAGATATTTGATGCTTTAGATTAAAAAAATAGAGACAAAAAGGCTGGTTATAAAGTCCATGACTTTAAAACCTCAGCTTAAAAATTCTGATAAACAAATGGCAAATGTTTTAAAAACAAAGATATTCAGAATGAGATTATCTGACTGCAGTTTATATAGCAATTACACCCATATGCACACAAACACACACACACAGGACAGAGAAAGGGAGGGAAGGAGAGAGCACACTATTTCTCTACATATTGTATTAATTAAACATTAATGGCTGTAATATGTAGAGATAATTTTGATCTGGTTGTCATAACTGAGACATAGTTTAAGGACTCCAATGAAAGGGAAATATCCATACCAGGATATACATTGTATATGTATGTGACCCGTATGTGACCCGAAGCCAAGTTTGAGTCCCTGTAAAAAATTTTCCCTGCATATCTGAAACTTGAAATTTCATGTAGTTTCATCATTTCAGGGGTTCTCTCTATGAGAATTTTTTTGGGGGGAAAGGGAAATGAAAGGGAAATATCCATACCAGGATATACATTGTATAGGAAGGATAGAGTAGAGAGAAGGGGAGGTGGAGTAGCCATTTATGTCAAGGAAAGTCTAAAAGCAACACTAATTCAAAATACACGTAAAGAGCTGGAGACTCTAGGTTTTCATGAAAACTAAAGAGGGTTCTGCCATTAGAATTGGAGTGATCTATAGGCCTCCAGGGCAATCTGAGGATTATGACAACAAGATGGTGGATGAAATTACCCAAATCTGAGGATTATGACAATAAATAAATAAATCAGATGTGGTTATGGGTGATTTCGACATGCCTGACGTTGACTGGAATATCCCTAGTGCCCTTACAGTGGTACCTCAAGATACGAACCCCTCGTCTTCCGGGTTCGGCGTTGGGAGGCTGCTGGGAAGCCCCCCGGTTGTTTTAAAAGGTGACAGCCGGGCTGCGGGGCTTCCCAGCAGCCTCCCGAACCCCGAACTTTTGCTGAACTGCTGGGAAGCCCCACAGCCCGGCTGTCACCTTTTAAAACAACTGGGGGGCTTCCCAGCAGCCTCCTGAACCCGAACGCCAAACCTGAACTTCCAGGTTCGGCGTTGGGAGGCCACCGAGAAGCCCCGCCGCCCGGCTGTCACCTTTTAAAACAGCCGGGGGGGCTTCTCGGCGGCCTCCCGAACGCCGAACCCGGAAGTTCGGTTTTGGCATTCGGCGTTCGGGAGGCCGCTGAGAAGCCCCCGGGCTGTTTTAAAAGGTGACAGCCGGGCGACAGCGTTTTTTTGCGGGTTTTTTTTTGTTGTTGCACGGATTAATTGACTTTACATTGTTTCCTATGGGAAACAATGTTTCGTCTTACGAACCTCCCCCGGGAACCAATTAGGTTCGTAAGACGAGGTATGACTGTACATGCAAAAGTAAGAATATAGTAGAGGCCCTTACAGGAGCAGCTCTGGCACAACTGGTTAAGACACCAACTAGAGTGGAGAATATTCTAGATTTAGTTTTCACGAAGGGGAATCGGGTTTCAGAGCTGAAGGTGGGAGAAAATTTAGGTTGCAGTGACCAACTATGTTTGTGGTTTGATGTAAAAACTCTTTGTGAGCAATCCTATACTACAATCAAAGTACTGGATTTCAGAAAAACGAATTTCAATGAAATGGGGGAATATTTAAATAATGAATTAAAGGGGACGGATAAAATGACAGGAGCGAGCGCCCAGTGGACTGTATTAAAAAGGCCATCTTAAAAGCCACTGGACTGTATATAAGGCTAATTATTAAAGGTAAAAGGAAGAAGAAACCGCTATGGTTTAGTAATGATTTAAGGGCTATAGTCAATGAAAAAAAGTCTGCCTGTAAGAGGTATAGAGTCTGGAAGTATAGCTGACAGAGAAGTGTATAAAATGAGACAGAAGGAGGCGAAACAGATAATAAATGTTGCTAAAGCCTCAAAAGAGGAAGAAATTTCCAAATCTGTAAAGAAGGGGGATGAAACCTTCTTCAGATATATTAGTGATAGGAAGAAGAAAAACTGTAGCACCACAAAGATTAGTATTGGGGATACATACATTGATGGGAATAAGGAGATCACTGACCATTTGAATAGCTACTTCTGTTCAGTTTTCTCAGAAGGCAGCTTAAAATATAATACTGTGGATGGATATAGCATAGCTTCCAGGTGTAGAGATTCAGCTCCAGTGATCTTAGAAGCTGATGTCTTAGAAGAACTTGAACGATTAAAGATAAATAAGGCAATGAGACCAGATGGCATCCACCCCAGAGTTCTTAAAGAACTCAGATCTGTGATTGCTACCCCCCTGACTGATTTGTTTAACCAATCCCTTTTAACAGGAGATGTTCCTGAGGATTGGAGAATGGCCAGTGTTGTGCCTATCCACAAGAAGGGCAGTAGAGAAGAAGCTGGTAACTACAGGCCAATTAGCTTGACATCAGTTATAGTTAAAATTATGGAGACTCTACTCAAAAAGAGGATCAGCACCTAAAAATCAATAACATATTGGACCCAAACCAGCACGGCTTTACTGAGGGCAAATCATGTCAGACTAATCTCATTGATTTCTTTGACTATGACACAAAGGTGTTGGATGAAGGTGGTGCCATGGATATCGCCTATCTGGACTTCAGCAAAGCCTTTGATCTGGTTCCACATAAAGAGATGATAGATAAATTAGTGAAGATTGGACTTATTCCTGGATAGTTCAGTGGATTTGCAACTGGCTGAAGCGTAGATATCAGAGGGTTGTTGTTAATGGCGAGTATTCTGAGCAGAGCCTGATTACAAGCGATGTGCCACAAGGGTCTGTTTTGGGTTTGATTCTTTTTAATATGTTTGTGAATGACATAGGGGAAGGTTTTCCTATTTTCCGATGACTTTAAAGTGTGCAATAGGGTTAATATTCCTGGAGGAGTCTGTAATAGTCAAAGCAATGGAAACTGCAGTTCTCCGTACTGAAGGAGCGGGTCCAGCAGTCACATGGGTTGCTCATGTCCAATCCGGTGGAACTGAGCCTAGTATTAAAAAAGCTTGCCGGATCCGCCCCTTCCCCAGAATTCGCTCAGTTCGCATATCCTGCGGTTGTATTGTGATAGCTCGTTCAACATTCTAACACCTTCCCTTCGATCTTTCCTTCAAAAAGTAGTAAGATTTATTGTCTTTATTTAATTACTTGCACTAATTGCGCCAGCCGTTTAAAAGAAAAAAAGAAAAAAAGCGGCTCGGCTTTTTTCCTTAGGAGAAGTTGCGGTTTCGTTTTCCCCCGGCGGTTTTGCCGGTTACGATTCCTGCGGCCGCTTGTGGATTCTTCTAATCCTTTGGCCTGGAGGTCCTGGTGCAAGTATTTATCCATTGAATTATTGATTATTTATTGTATACAAATATTAAGGGCTTATAAAATACCTCCTGCGGAGTGAGACGCCTTCTAGTCTCCTGGACTTAGTCGATCGCTTTTCCCTTAAGAAATTCTACGGAGCGATCTTTTCGGCGCGAAGGCCTTCGCGCCCTTTTTTTAAAATCTAGGCCTCTCGTGTTGGCCTTCTGCCAGCCGCGTAGGCCTCAGTCCACCGCGTGGATCCGGGAGCGGGCCTTGGGGGTCCCAGGCTAAATTCTCCACCGGCTAAGCCTCCAACCAGAGTGCCTTGGTTTACTTAATTACAAAGTTTAGGGAGGCTGGCCCCGCTGGATTTGGGGGCACGAACTCTGGGTTTGCCCAGATTGTCCTCACGTTTCAGCAGCTTCGAGGCCTCGAAGCAGGATCCATTCCTCTTGGGAAGTCCTTGAAATCTTCTCCTTATAATTCAGTTATTGGCTCAGCCTTGTCTTCTGTTAATTGTCAGACTATGGCTACTTTTCCCAAGAGAGGCACAACTAAAGGTCCCAGAGAGGCCAGGCCTACAGGCGATGAAATTACTAGTATCCCCCAGGCCTCTTCCTCCTCTTCTCCAGGGGCCCGCCCCTCGACCAAGGTCACCAGGGCCGAGAAGAGAAGGGACCTAGCCCTACAAAAAATCCATGACAAATCAGCAAAACGTTTGAAAGTGCAGGCCCAAGTAATCAGTAGTCAAGACCCACCAGAGGCCTCTAGTCTGCCTCCTTCTGGGGTCCCTGTGTTATCTCTGGATGAGCCAAACCTAGACAGACCCCAACCTAACCTATGGGGCATAGGTCCAGAGGAACCAGATATTATTGAAGATTCCCCCCAGCCAGGATCCTCCCAGGCCTTTAGGGATTCTTCTGCCATTTCTGCTGATATTTCCAGTTTACCTCCTGAGTTCCAATCTATTTTTGCTGTGTTGTCCAAAGCCATTGATGCCAAACTCTCCACCATCAATGAGCTTCCTTTACCTCTTCCTCCTTCTCGTTCCTCCCGCCCCTTGGGTTCTTCCCCAGCGGTCAGAGCTCCTATTCAGGATGATTCAGATTCCTCCCAGGATGAATATGAGGATGTAGAGGAGGATGAAGACCCTTTTCAGGGCTTATCAGAGGATGAGGAATCCCAAATAAAAGTCCCTCCTCCAATTACTATTTTTCCTTCTCAACTATTCAAATCTCTCCTCCTCAAAGCTAGAATTTCTACGGGATTAGCGGCCCAGGAGAAACAAGCCTCCACTTCCACTGATCCCCCGGAGGAGAATTTACCTTACTTCACAGAGGAACAGGAGGATAACGAGGTAATTCCTATGCCTAAATTGTTTAAAGATGCCTTACTCAAACAGTGGGATTTTCCAGCCTCTGGCCTTAATCCCTCCACCAAGGACAGAAAGTTGTATAAACTTTCCTCTTCCTATGAAGAGCTTCTATCCTTTCCCAAACCAGATGAACCTGTCAAGATTCTTCACTCGGCAGCGGCTGTGCCAGGCGAGGCGGAGGAAGTCCTCCGCCCAGAGGACAAGCGCATCGAGCAAATGCTCAAAAGAGGATTCACCGCTGATTCCTGGGCCATTAAAAGTTCGGCAGCGGCCTCCTTCTTCTCCAGAGCCATGCTGCTGTGGCTTCGCCAACTTCAACAGCACATTCCTCCCGATGACTTGAGAGGTCAACAAGACTTCAACAAGGTCTTTGCAGCTGCCCAGTACGTGGCTGATGCCACCTTGCAATCTACTAGATTTTCTGCTAAGTCTATTGCAGCCTCTACAACGGCAAGAAGACTCCTATGGATTCGCCCTTGGCAAGCGGGAGTTCGCCAAAAGTGGCAGTTATCCCAGGGCCCCTTAAAGCGCGACCTTCTCTTCGGTGATCTTCTGGATCCACTCCTCACGGAGACCACGGACAAGAAGAAGGTTTTGGGTCCAACCACCAAAAAGGTTACCAAAACGCAGTCCTTTCGTCGCCCAGGGCGCCAGCAAGATCAAGCGGCTTCCTATCAGAGATCTCCAGGTCAGTATTCCCCCCGCTTTCGTTCCCAAGGTAGGAACTCCAGGGGTAGAGGGTTTCGTTTCCAAAGGGGAGCTTCCTCTAACAGAGCTTCAAAAAAACCTAGATGGTAATCTTACCTCCATTCCCATAGGGGGTCGCCTAGCTCATTTCGCCTCTAATTGGCGTCTCACCTCCAAGGACCCTTGGGTCATTGACACTGTTCAAACTGGCCTTCTTTTAGAATTTATTTCTCCTCCCCCTAAACGTTTTATTTCCTGCCCTTCTCCCAGGTCATCCTCAGATTGTAACCGTATGGAGGAGGCCATTTCTCATCTTTTGTCCATCAGAGCCATTCAACCGGTCCCTTCGGGTCAGAAGGGCCTAGGTTTTTACTCCATCCTATTTATGGTTCCAAAGTCCTCCGGAGGTTGGAGAGCCATTTTGGATTTAAAGAAACTAAACCTATTCATCAAATATAGGAAGTTTAAGATGCACTCCTTGTCTTCTATTTTGGCCGCCATTCACTCGGGAGATTTCATGGTCTCCTTAGACCTCACTGAGGCCTACCTTCACATTCCTATAGCCAAATGCCACAGAAAATTTTTACGTTTTTCCTTTCAAGGCAGGCATTTCCAGTATAGGGCGATGCCATTTGGCCTTTCCTCGGCCCCTCGGGTCTTTACAAAGCTCTTGGGGTCCCTGGCGGCCTATATCCGGGCGTCTCCCATCCACATTTTATGTTATCTTGATGATATTTTAATTCATGGGAACTCCCTAGAGAGAGTGAAAACAGACCTTTCTGTCACCATGTCAGTCCTTCAGGACCATGGATTTTCCATCAACTTTGATAAAAGTCACCTCCAACCTTCCACTTCCATTTCTCACCTGGGATCCATTATTGATTCAAAATCCTCCCAGGTTTTTCTCTCTCCCGAGAGAAAACTCAGTATAGTGGAGTTAATTTCTAACATTTTATCTAATCCTTCAGTATCCATAGTTACTCTATCTTCCCTTTTGGGGAAGATGGTGTCATGCATAGGCATCATTCCCTGGGCTCGCCTTCATGCTAGGGAACTCCAGTGGCTACTGTTACCTTTTCAGAGATCGGGGCACAGCAACTCAAATCGACGCATTGTCATCCCACTGAGTGTTCGCAGATCCTTCAAGTGGTGGAAGTCTCCGGCCATGGACAGAGGATCCCCGTTCAGGTGCCCGGATCAATTTGTCATCACCACAGATGCCAGTCTATCGGGATGGGGCGCCCACGCCCAGGGGATGATAGCCCAGGGCACGTGGTCCCCGGAGGAAGCTTCCAGGCCAATCAATTGGCTAGAGTTAAGAGCCGTTTCCCTGGCTCTGAAGCATTTCTCTCCTCGCATTCCCAACCGGCACGTTCTCATTCTCACCGACAACATTGCCACAAAAAGCCATATCTGCAGACAGGGGGGCACGAGATCCAAGGCTCTCATGAGGGAGGCCCTCAAGTTGGGCCTTTGGGCGGAAAAACATCTCCAGTCGCTCCTAGCCGATCACATCTCGGGGAGTCTCAACGTCCAGGCGGATTGGCTATCCCGAGCAACGATAGACCCAGGAGAGTGGAACCTCCATCAAGACCTGTTCCATCAAATCACCCTCAGATTCGGCCTACCAGTCCTGGATCTCTTCGCGACCAATGCGAACGCCCAACTCCCTCGCTTCTATTCCAGATTTCCATCCCCGGGAGCGGAAGCAATCAATGCCCTCCGGAGTCCATGGCCTCCAGGCCTACTCTACGCATTTCCTCCAATTCCAATCCTCCCGGACGTGATTCACAAGGTCCTCACCGAGAGGGCCCGAGTAATCTTAATCGCCCCTCATTGGCCCCGCCGGCCCTGGTTCGCGGATCTCCAACAGCTATCCGTCCAGGACCCTTGGCGACTCCCCGTTTCGGGGGATATGCTGCGGCAGGGGGCCTCTTTCCATCCAGACCCGGAGTGGTTCCACCTCACCGCCTGGCTGTTATCAGGAGAGATTTAGAACTGCGTGGTCATGACCCCGATTCAGTGGAGGTCATTCTAAAGGCCAGGAGGGGCTCGACCAATCGAATCTACGACCACACGTGGTCCAAGTTTCACCAGTGGTGTCTACAGGAAGGTCTCTCCCCTCTGTGCATCCCCATACACAGAATTATTTCCTTCCTTATGCAAGGCTTCCATAAAGGACTTTCCACCAGCACCCTCCGGCGTCATCTGGCAGCCATTTCATCTGTCCTAGGGGGTCCCCGCAGACAGCCTCTCCGATCCTTCCCTGAAGTTCAGGAATTCCTCAAGGGCATAGCCAACCTCAGACCTTCCAAGGTCCACAGGTATCCATCCTGGGATCTGCCACGGGTTCTCCATTCCCTCACGCAGGCACCATACGAACCCCTAAAATCGGCATCCCTCAGGTACCTATCCTTTAAGGTAGCCTTCCTGGTGGCTATTACCTCTGCCCGGCGCATTTCGGAGTTGGCTGCCCTCTCAATCAGGCAGGACCTTTGTCAATTCCATCAGGACAAGGTAGTCTTGCGACTGGACCCTACCTTCTTACCCAAGGTCAGTTCCATGTTCCACAGATCTCAGGATATTGTCCTACCTTCCTTCTGCCTCCAACGAGACCATCCCTTGGCAATTAGATGGCACACCCTGGATCTCACCAGAGCGCTGAGAATATATATCCAACGCACAGGACCCTTTCGGAGGTCAGAAGCACTTTTTGTAGCCTATCATCCCAGAGTCATGGGGGCCAAAGTGTCTTCAACAGTAATAGGCCGTTGGATCAGAGGGACTATATCTAAGGCCTATGAGTCGGCCTCCCTCTCAGTTCCAAGGAACATCACTGCGCATTCCACCAGGAGCGCAGCCACCTCGGCCGCTTGGGCGACTCAAGCCCCGTTGGAGGAGGTCTGCAAAGCAGCCACTTGGGCCTCGCCAAATTCCTTCATCAGGCACTACAAAATTGATTCTTACGCTTCAGCGGACGCTGCCTTCGGCAGAAGGGTACTCCAATCCGTTATCTCACACGATAGCAAGCTAATCCCACCCTAGGGACCATCTATTGGGTATGTCCCATGTGACTGCTGGACCCGCTCCTTCAGTACGGAGAATAGGCGTTGATTGCTTACCTGAACGCCTCTTCTCGTACGGTGAGCGGGTACAGCAGTCACTTCCCGCCCTTGTATGTGTCTTCTTTACCTTTCTATATCTTTCTTCCTCTAACAATGAGAGTTGAACACTACAGAGCTTCACAACTGAGCCTAGTCTATGGATTCGCGAATTCTGGGGAAGGGGCGGATCCGGCAAGCTTTTTTAATACTAGGCTCAGTTCCACCGGATTGGACATGAGCAACCCATGTGACTGCTGTACCCGCTCACCGTACGAGAAGAGGCGTTCAGGTAAGCAATCAACGCCTATTTAATGTTTCCAAATGTAAAATAATGCACTTGGGGGAAAAGAATCCTCAATCTGAGTACAGTATTGTATTGGCAGTTCTGTGTTAGCAAAAACTTCAGAAGAGAAGGATGTAGAGGTAGTGATTTCTGAGTCTCATAATGGGTGAACAGTGCAGTCAGGTGGTAGGGAAAGCAAGTAGAATGCTTGGCTGCATAGCTAGAAGTATAACAAGTAGGAAGAGGGAGATTGTGATCCTGCTGTATAGAGCGCTGGTGAATTTGGAATACTGTGTTCAGTTCTGGAGATCTCACCTACAAAAAGATATTGATAAAATTGAACGGGTCCAAAGACGGGCTACAAAAATGGTGGAAGATCTTAAGCATAAAACCTATCAGGAAAGACTTAATTAACTCAATCTGTATAGTCTGGAAGACAGAAAGAAAAGGGGGGACATGATCGAAACATTTTAATATGTTCAAGAGTTAAATAAGGTTCAAGAGGGAAGTGTTTTAATAGGAAAGTGAACACAAGAACAAGGGGGCACAATCTGAGGTTAGTTGGGGGAAAGATCAGAAGCAACGTGAGAAAATATTATTTTACTGAAAGAGTAGTAGATGCTTGAAGCAAACTTCCAGAAAACATGGTTGGTAACTGAATTTAAACATGCCTGGGATAAACATATATCCATCCTAAGATAAAATACAGGAAATGGTATAGGGGCAGACTGGATGGACCATGAGGTCTTTTTCTGCTGTCAATCTTCTATGTTTCTATTATATTTGTGACTTATGAATTATTTGATGGAAATGTGTTTCTGAAGTTTTAACCTCTTCAGCCATTGCATAATTTTGAAATTGAAGCTACTTATCAGGATTTCTATTTCACTTGGTTCAAAAACCTAGTCCTAAAATGGAAGGTTTTTTTTTTAAAAAATCTACATTTGTCATGGCAAGTGAGCCCCTTTGAATTAGAAGGAAATCACATGCTTTCTCAATAGGAAGAAAATGACTAGCAGTGGTTGGTCAAAAATTAGAAGTTTGATTAACAAGTACTCAAAATTTATAACGGAGCAAGAAATAAATGTTTCAGAAAGTTGCTTTAAATACTAGTGATGAAGCTGCTTTAATAATTAATTTAATAATATAGTTCCAGGAACTTTCAGGTGTATTTATTTATGAAATTTATAGAGATGTTTTACACTGTTTTATTAGATCATGTTATTAAATAAACTCTTTTTCAGTTAGGATACAGTTCATTACAATCTAATTTTTTATAAACATTTCAAACTTGTATGTTTAATAAGGAAAGGGAAAAGTGGGCAAAATACAAAAGGAGGAAATCTAAATAGTGTTAAAACTTTTATTTAAATCAGTTTACACATTTTAGAAAATACTTTTATTTTAAGGTTGTATCTAGAATATCTACTGTATGAACTAATTGATGCATCACAACTTTTCAGTCATTTGCAAGAATATACCTTTTTAATGTTTTTTAAAAAAAATTACATATGAGATTACCTTTAATTATATATCTTTGTTTTTTACAAAAGGCCACCAAGTATCTAGTAATATGAGACACTGAATTGTAATTCCAAAGTATATATTCAGAACAATTGAAATCAGCAATGATTTTTCTGGAAGTGAAAAATGTCTTTGATATGTTGGAAAATTTTGAAACAAATTTTTACTTAATTTAAGAATTTTTATAGATACTCATAGATAAATTGCACAATAAATTTCTCCACCTAGGAGAAATAGAAGTTTCATGACGGAAAATTGTCCATTCTCAGTAGCAAATTCTCTTCTCTATGATGTAACATGTTTTCTTAAAATATTTGTATAAAAGTTAACGATACTGTAATTAAATACACAAACCAATATAAGGAATGTTGTATACAGTTAGACTCATTGTTTTGAAGCACTAGGAAATACAATTTATGTATACTAGAAACAATTGTCATGTGAGTTTCAGCAAAAGATAAATCTTGGTTGGGGTTAAGGCCGTACAGTTTTCATGAAGTACTTGCAGTTTCTTTCCCCATCTCTTCTTGAACAATTGAAATAAAGTAGTCAAAAACAGTTTCTGCTGTGAAATTAAGCAGAATTGCTCCTTATGCCCAGACTTAGGGGTACAACTTAGGAACCTAATTGATGTATTGCATGAATATGAACAGTTTCTGTTGATAGAATGGAATGCTTCTCCAATGCCTCTATAAAATCTGCTTTTCCAAAGGACATTAAAGGAGTTTGACGTATTTTGGGTAGAAGGGGTGGTGGGGAGAGGAAAACTGCCATTTTGATATGTTCCAACAAAAAATTTAGTTTCATCTTATAGTTTTGAACAAAGCAGAATTATAAACCCTAATTATGACTTTGGATTTGTTGAAATGGGAGCTGTGTAAAATCATGAGCTTTCCAGACATTTTTCTACTTAATTTTTAAAAGAGAAAGGAAAGAAAAACCTATAAAGTCACTTATTCAGGAGAGGAAAGAGAGGAAGGAGATTATAGAGGCCTAGTTCAAATCTGAAGGTGACCAGCAACTTTATGTTTTGAATTTTTAAGCATTGGATGCTCAATTTACCATCTTAAATGCTATGTTAATCTTTAAGTTCAACCAAAACAATAAGGCCTGTACATTTTAAAATTTTAGGAGATACTCCGTTTTATGCTGATTCGTTGGTGGGAACATACAGTAAAATAATGGATCACAAGAACTCATTGCTCTTCCCAGAAGATGTAGAAATTTCAAAGCAGGCAAAGGACCTTATCTGTGCTTTTTTAACAGACAGGTTTGTAAACATATTTTTTTCCTTACTGGGGTGGATTTGTTATTGCAAACTATTCTGTACAAACAGGCATTTAGAAGAACTGATATAATCTGTGAATACAATTTTAAATACTCAATTTGTAGAAAAAATCCAATTTAAATTTGTAGTTAGTTTAGGCCAGTGATGGTGAACCTTTTTTTCCTCAGGTGCCGAAAGAGTATGGGTGCACGCTATCGCATATACGCGAGTGCCAACACCCATAATTCAATGCCTGGGGAGAGTGAAAATAGCTCCCCTCCAGAGGCGCTCTGGAGGCCAGAAATTGCCTGTTTCCCAACTTCTGGTGGGCCTAGTAGGCTCGTGTTTCATTCTCCCCAGGCTCCAATGGCTTCCCTGGAGCCGGGCGAGGGTAAAGTCACCAGAGGCTCTCTGGAAGCCAAAAAAACCCCTCCCAGACCCTCTTTGCGAGCCAAAAAATCACCTTGCCAGCACACACATGCATGTTGGAGCTGAGCTAGGGCAACAGGTCATGTTCCAGCAGATATGGCTTCGTGTGCCACCTATGCCATAGGTTCACCATCACTGGTTTAGGCAGTACTGTACTTTCAATTTGGCCCAATTATTAGAAATTCCATGAGATTAAGTCCTCATATTAGAAGATGTCCTTTTCTTCTGGGAAGTACTTATCAAGTTTTCCTAGGAATCATAGAGGATTAGCAATAGCAAGAGCATTTAGAATTGTATACCACTTCATAGAGATTTACAGAGTCAACTCTATTGTCCTCAACAATCTGGGTCCTCATTTTACCGAAATCTAAAGGATGGAAGACTGAGCCAAGCTTGAGCTGATGAGAAATGTACTGCTAGCAGAATTAGCCTGCAATACTGTGTTCTGGTCACTGTGGCACTACAGCCCATAATAGCAATTAAGTTTACCCGTATATAAATATCTTGCTGAATTTGGAGAGGGTGTAAGGTAATAATGAACCCCCAGCCACCATTATGTTTCACCTGACATATTGTACATCTTATTTGTTTGTGCCAGAGGCTGTCTCCTACTTGTCCTGCCCCCCAGTTTGCATTTATTAGTGTCAGGGAAAATGCAAACCAAGTTTAAATATTGGTAATGTAAGCAAAATTGATTTCCTTCAACTTCTGTCCTAACTATTATTAATCAAGATCAGTTAAATGACCCCAATTTTCTTGATTCTCCTGGGGAACTATATCAACTGTTGGAAATTATACTGTGTGCACAATTATTAAACAAGTGAGCATTTTGACTGTATGATTTGTATACATATTTTCCACCTCCAAGCTGTATTAACTTGGTCATTGGATATAGTGAATATCAGCATTGAGGAGAGTGTGGTCTAAGGAGATATTAAGGTGTGCATAATCATTAAGCAGCTTCTTTTCCCCAGGCAGAAGGAGCCAAAAAAGAGATTTAACTGACTCTGAAAAGTCAAAAATTGTAAAACGTCTTTCAGAGGGATGCAGCACTCTTGAAATTGCTAAGATTTTGGGGTGTGATTACTGAACTATCAAATATTTTGTTGCAAATAGTCAACAGGATTGGAAGAAATGTTTTGAGAGAAAAAAAAGATGCAATTTAACTGCCAAAGATTTGAGAAGAATCAAATGTGAAGCTACCAGGAACCCATTATCCTCCACATTGCAAAGCTGCAACCTACCTGGAGTACCCAGAAATACAAAGACATGGCCAAGAGTCATGGTTTGGAGACATGCCCAAGGTAGGGAAGGCTGAAACCCAATTACCACTGAACAAGACACACAAGTTGGGACAGCAAGACTGGGCCAAGAAATATCTGAAGACAATTTTTTCAAAGGTTTCATGGACTGATGACATGAGAGTGACTCTTGACAAACCAGATGGATGGGCACATGACTGAATCAGTAACAGGCACAGATCTCTACTTCGACTCAAGACACCAACAAAGTGGAGGTGGGATACTGGTATGGGCTGGTATTATGAAAGATGAGCTAGTTGGACCTTTTCTGGTTGAAGATGGACTCAAAATCAACTCCCAAACTTACTGCCAGAAGAAAGACACTTTCGTCAAGCAGTTGTACAGAAAAAGGTCTGTAGCTTTCAAGAAGACCATGGTTTTTTAGGCAGGACAAAGCTCCATTGCATGCATTGAAGTACTCCACTGTGTGGCTAGCCAGTAAAGGCCTTAAAGAGGAAGTAATAATGACGTGGCCCCCTTCCTCACCTGACCTAAACCCTATGGAGAAGTTGTGGACCCTTCTCAAATGGGAGATTTACAGTGAAGGAAAACTGTACACCTCTCTGAACAGAGTCTGAGAGGCTGCACAAAAAGCTGATCATCCATAGATCAAGAAACTCCATGAACTTATGAATGTTATTGAAAAGAAGGGTGCCTATATTGGTCACTGATGTTTTGTTTTGAAATGTGAGAAATATTTATTTGTACATTTTGAGTTGTTTGTTTTTTATTCTCACTTTAACAAATGCAAATAAACAAGTGAGATGGCAAATTTTCAGTTTTTGTTAAGTTGCATAATAATTCTGCACACTAATGAGTGCCCAATAATTGTGCACGCATGGATATTCTCCTAAGAAAGGCAAAACCTCACTTTTACTTTCTTAAATATTCAGGTTTGAGGTTTATTAACATTTCGGATTAACCAAGAGCACTCCAGTTGTTCAATAATAAAATTATTCCTCCAAAATACGACTTGCCTAATAATTGTGCACACAGTTTACACATATTACTTTAGACCAATTATTGTTTCTTAAACCTGCAGGTTAAGACCTTCATTTTGTATAACTTTCTGTCCCCGTGTGAGGGCAAGGAATAAAGAAATACACAAGAAAATAAAATATATTGAAGTTTTTAAGAGGAGAACTCTGAGTTTATATTCCTTTCTGCTATGATGTAGACCTGTTTGTGTATGTTTATATATTCGTGTGTATGTGTATATATGTATGTCACCAGGGTAATACTCATTATTAGTTATATGACTAATTTTAATACACAAATATATCCTGAGGTGCAGTTAGGAACACAAAAATGTTAGGATAAAAAAAATGAGTTTGCTGCCTACATAATGGGCTCATTATACATTGTTGGGGAAAATATGAATATGGATATGGGTGAATTTAAAGGATATGATCTTTGAAATACTTATTTCAGTAAAGTTTGAATGACTTTCTGTGTTAGGAAGCCAGGATTTCTGTCGCTTATGTTGAAATATTTGAACTGTGGTTTGGCAAACTTGTAGGGTGGGTTTTTTTTTTAAAAAAAGAGCTTTTTTCCCAGCATTCCTTTTCCACTGAGTGCAGTTGGAATTATGTCTTACTCCACACGTGGCAGATTGAAAATTCCAGTCATTTCATCCAGTATATGTTGAGAGTATCAAGAAATTTAGTAGCAAATGCACTGGGAGGATCCAGGTTGCAATGTTAATGTTAATGAAAAGTTAAAAATTATAGCTTATTTTACACTTGCATTTTACATTGCAACTCTGGCATTGAAATAAAAACTGTGAATAGGTTGCCTCAGAATAGAAAATTGTAGATCTTATAATAAAATTCGACTTTAATTGCCATGTTTAGGGATGTGCGTCTAGGCAGGAGTGGAGTAGAAGAAATTAAATCTCATCTATTCTTTAAGAATGACCAATGGGATTGGAATAACATTCGAGACAGTAAGTATCTTTTAAAAAATTGAAATGCATTTTCCTTTTGTGTGTCTAAACTAGTTTAATGTGGATTTAAAATGTAAGATATTTACTGTGTAAAAACCTGTGGTTTTTTTAAAATTACATTTTTCTGCAATTGTAAAAGCTTTACGATTTCTTATATTTTTTTTACAACTGAATGCCAAAATAAAGTTTCTAGATTGGAAGTTGATGAAATGCTCCTAAAATCAACTTCAATGTTTCATTGGTTTTTTGCATATTTCTTGCAGTAAATATTTCATTTAGTGCACATCTCATTTCTAACAGTCTTATGCACTTCAAAGGGCAGGCTTTTCCATTACGTTCAGCAGCCTTGCCTTAACAAGGTAGAAAAAGATCCATAAACATCTTCTGCACTTACTGAAGAATTGGATGGGGGAAGAGATTACTGTAGTTCTCTGTAGTGATAGGGGTGTGTTATTATAAAGTGCTTAAAGGTGGAGAACCTGGAATGTACTAACTCATAAATAAAAAACTAGGAGATTTCAAAAAATCTGTAAACCATCTTAATATCCATGTGGTTCAGGGAGAAAGAGAATTTACAGTACACATATTTGGTTCTTTATGAAGTTTTTCATTTCATAGTCTATTGTGATGTGTCTCATTCTTAAAGCAATGAATGTCTATGGAGATACTCAATTATCCATGTCATGGTTGAGCTAAAGGTGCTTTTCCAAAAGGTAACTTGAAAAGAACGTTTTTGTCTTTGGGACAAAAAGCAATTCAAAAAGCACATTTGGGATAAAAATAAAGAAAGTCCACTTATGTTTTGGAAATACACTTTTGTGATAAAGCAGCCAGCTTTCAATTTAAAAGCTTTTTGAAAGGGACAGATTATGGGATCCTAAATGGAACTTAAGTTTCATACATATTTTATTTTAGATACAATTCTTTTTGGAATTACACATCTATCATATCAGCTTCACATAGTTAAACATTTATTCTTAATATATAACATTGACTTGTTTAATAGGGGTTATGAAATAATTTTAAATTTTGTCCCAGTTTGAATAAGCAACCTTGCTGTTTGATTGTTCTGAAGCAAAATAGTGTTAATTACACATTCAATTAAAATAATTCTCTTGTTTTGAAACTACCGAATACAATGAGAGGCATTCTGGCCTTCTACAATGGATTAAACATTATGGAGGCTTTGAGAGAATAGGAGACAATTTCCATTTAGATGAGGTTCCTTATAGAGTAGCAATTGAGATCCTGGTGCTGACATGTGATACAAAATTAAACCTTAATGGCAAAAGAAAAGTGCTGTTTTAATATAAGAACATTACATTTTGTTCTAATACAGATATCTACTTTATTTTTTAGCTGCTGCACCAGTTGTACCCGAGCTGAGTAGTGATATAGATAGTAGCAATTTTGATGATATTGAAGATGACAAAGGAGATGTTGAAACCTTTCCAGTCCCGAAAGCATTTGTTGGAAACCAACTGCCTTTCATTGGATTTACTTACTTTAGAGAGAACCTGTATGTAGCATATGTGTAAAAATATACATACCAATTAACCTGGCTTTTCAGCAGTGATTTTACTTGTGTATGTGTGTGTTACGTATGTATGTATGTATGTATGTATGTATGTATGTATGTATGTATGTATGTATGTAAGTATGTATGTATGTAGAGGGGAGAGGGGCAGCATACAAATCTAATAAATTATTATTATTATAAATGTATGCCACTGTATTATGTTTTTGTAATTGCCAAAATGTTTATTACTACATTTTTGGGAAAAGGACGGGGAAGAATATAATACGCACAAAATAAAGTCATTGCTCTTATAGTCAGTTAGGCTGACCTACATTTAGTATACTAGTATGTCTGCTTGCATAGACTTTTTCTTGAAGCTTTCTATTTAAAATGGGTTTTAAAAGCTCTTGGGCTCCTCCCACATTAACCAAAAAGCTCCACTGTCTTTTAATAGAGCTAATGCTAAATAAATGCCTTCATTCTGAACACAGTCTACTGGGATTAGGACTAGAGAGAATTGATTAAAATGAGTTGATTGGCACAGTCGCCAGAGTTTTTGAAAACTTCTGTTTTGAACAGGTTGCTAAGTGACTTTCCTGAGCTCGGTAAGAAAGTTGAACCCTGTAAGAACAATGGGACAAAGAAAAATGAACTTAGGAAAAATGAGGTAAGTACTCATATTTTAATGTGCTAAACATTTATTTCATATCTATGGAAAATGTGTGCATCATTAGTTAATTAATTGCACAAATCTAGAACTGCTTGTGAATTACCCACTTCTCCGTACTGAAGGAGCGGGTCCAGCAGTCACATGGGTTGCTCATGTCCAATCCGGTGGAACTGAGCCTAGTATTAAAAAAGCTTGCCGGATCCGCCCCTTCCCCAGAATTCGCTCAGTTCGCATATCCTGCGGTTGTATTGTGATAGCTCGTTCAACATTCTAACACCTTCCCTTCGATCTTTTCCTTCAAAAAGTAGTAAGATTTATTGTCTTTAATTATTTACTTGCACTAATTGCGCCAGCCGTTTAAAAGAAAAAAAGAAAAAAAGCGGCTAGGCTTTTTTCCTTGGGAGAAGTTGCGGTTTCGTTTTCCCCCGGCGGTTTTGCCGGTTACGATTCCTGCGGCCGCTTGTGGATTCTTCTAATCCCTTGGCCTGGAGGTCCTGGTGCAAGTATTTACCTATTGAATTATTGATTATTTATTGTATACAAAAATATTTAAGGGCTTAAGAAATACCTCCTGCGGAGTGAGACGCCTTCTAGTCTCCTGGACTTAGTCGATCGCTTCCCCTTTAAGAAATTTTACGCAGCGATCTTTTTCGGCGCGAAGGCCTTCGCGCCCTTTTTAAATCTAGGCCTCTCGTGTTGGCCCCCTGCCAGCCGTGTAGGCCTCAGTCCACCGCGTGGATCCCGGAGCGGGCCTTGGGGGTCCCAGGCTAAATTCTCCACCGGCTAAGCCTCCAACCAGAGTGCCTTGGTTTACTTAATTATAAAGTTTAGGGAGGCTGGCCCCGCTGGGTTTGGGGGCACGAACTCTGGGTTTGCCCAGATTGTCCTCAAGTTTCAGCAGCTTCGAGGCCTCGAAGCAGGATCCATTCCTCTTGGGAAGTCCTTGAAATTCTTCTCCTTATTATTCAGTTATTGGCTCAGCCTTGTCTTCTGTTAATTGTCAGACTATGGCTACTTTTCCCAAGAGAGGCACAACTAAAGGTCCCAGAGAGGCCAGGCCTACAGGCGATGAGATTACTAGTATCCCCCAGGCCTCTTCCTCCTCTTCTCCAGGGGCCCGCCCCTCGACCAAGGTCACCAGGGCCGAGAAGAGAAGGGACCTAGCCCTACAAAAAATCAATGATAAATCAGCAAAACGTTTGAAAGTGCAGGCCCAAGTAATCAGTAGTCAAGACCCCCCAGAGGCTTCTAGTCTGCCTCCTTCTGGGGTCCCTGTGTTATCTCTGGATGAGCCAAACCTAGACAGACCCCAACCTAACCTATGGGGCATAGGTCCAGAGGAACCAGATATTATTGAAGATTCCCCCCAGCCAGGATCCTCCCAGGCCTTTAGGGATTCTTCTGCCATTTCTGCTGACATTTCCAGTTTACCTCCTGAGTTCCAGTCTATTTTTGCTGTGTTGTCCAAAGCCATTGATGCCAAACTCTCCACCATCAATGAGCTTCCCTTACCTCTTCCTCCTTCTCGCTCCTCCCGCCCCTTGGGTTCTCCCCCAGCGGTCAGAGCTCCTATTCAGGATGATTCAGATTCCTCCCAGGATGAATATGAGGATATAGAGGATGATGAGGATGCCTTTCAAGGCCTATCAGATGATGAGGAATCCCAAATAAAGGTTCCTCCTCCTATTACTATTTTTCCTTCTCAATTATTCAAATCTCTCCTCCTCAAAGCTAGAATTTCTACGGGATTAGCGGCCCAGGAGAAACAAGCCTCCACTTCCACTGATCCCCCGGAGGAGAATTTACCTTACTTCACAGAGGAACAGGAGGATAACGAGGTAATTCCTATGCCTAAGTTGTTTAAAGATGCTTTACTCAAACAGTGGGAATTTCCAGCCTCTGGCCTTAATCCCTCCACCAAGGACAGAAAGTTGTACAAACTTTCCTCTTCCTATGAAGAGCTTCTATCCTTTCCTAAACCGGATGAACCTGTCAAGATTCTTCACTCGGCAGCGGCTGTGCCAGGCGAGGCGGAGGAAGTCCTCCGCCCAGAGGACAAGCGCATTGAGCAAATGCTCAAAAGAGGATTCACCGCTGATTCCTGGGCCACTAAAAGCTCTGCAGCGGCTTCCTTTTTCTCCAGAGCCATGCTGCTGTGGCTTCGCCAACTTCAACAGCATATTCCTCCCGATGACTTGAGAGGTCAACAAGACTTCAACAAGGTTTTTGCAGCTGCCCAGTACGTGGCTGATGCCACCTTGCAATCTACTAGATTTTCTGCTAAGTCTATTGCAGCTTCTACTACGGCAAGAAGACTCCTATGGATTCGCCCTTGGCAAGCGGGAGTTCGCCAAAAGTGGCAGTTATCCCAGGGTCCCTTAAAGCGCGACCTTCTCTTCGGTGATCTTCTGGATCCACTCCTCACGGAAACCACGGACAAGAAGAAAGTTTTGGGTCCAACCACAAAAAAGGCTACCAAAACGCAGTCCTTTCGTCGCCCAGGGCGCCAACAAGATCAAGCGGCTTCCTACCAGAGATCTCCAGGTCAGTATTCCCCCCGCTTTCGTTCCCAAGGTAGGAACTCCAGGGGTAGAGGGTTTCGCTTCCAAAGGGGAGCTTCCTCTAACAGGGCTTCAAAAAAACCTAGATGGTAATCTTACCTCTATTCCCATAGGGGGTCGCCTAGCTCATTTCGCCTCTAGTTGGCGTCTCACCTCCAAGGACCCTTGGGTCATTGACACTGTTCAAACAGGCCTTCTTTTAGAATTTATTTCTCCTCCCCCTAAACGTTTTATTTCCTGCCCTTCTCCCAGGTCATCCTCAGATTGTAACCGTATGGAGGAGGCCATTTCTCATCTTTTGTCCATCAGAGCCATTCAACCGGTCCCTTCCGGTCAGAAGGGCCTAGGGTTTTACTCCATCCTATTTATGGTTCCAAAGTCCTCCGGAGGTTGGAGAGCTATTTTGGATTTAAAGAAACTAAATTTATTCATCAAATATAGGAAGTTTAAGATGCACTCCTTGTCTTCTATTTTGGCCGCCATTCACTCGGGAGATTTCATGGTCTCCTTAGACCTCACTGAGGCCTACCTTCACATTCCTATAGCCAAATGCCACAGAAAATTTTTACGTTTTTCCTTTCAAGGCAGGCATTTCCAGTATAGGGCGATGCCATTTGGCCTTTCCTCGGCCCCTCGGGTCTTTACAAAGCTCTTGGGCTCCCTGGCGGCCTATATCAGGGCGTTTCCCATCCACATTTTATGTTATCTTGATGATATTTTAATTCATGGGAACTCCCTAGAGAAAGTGAAAACAGACCTTTCTGTCACCATGTCAGTCCTTCAGGACCATGGATTTTCCATCAACTTTGATAAGAGCCACCTCCAACCCTCCACATCCATTTCTCACCTGGGATCCATTATTGATTCAGAATCCTCCCAGGTTTTTCTCTCTCCCGAGAGAAAACTCAGTATAGTGGAGTTAATTTCTAACATTTTATCTAATTCTTCAGTTTCCATAGTCACTCTATCTTCCCTTTTGGGGAAGATGGTGTCATGCATAGGCATCATTCCCTGGGCTCGCCTTCATGCTAGGGAACTCCAGTGGCTCCTGTTACCTTTTCAGAGATCAGGGCACAGCAACTCAAATCGACGCATTGTCATCCCACTGAGTGTTCGCAGATCCTTCAAGTGGTGGAAGTCTCCGGCCATGGACAGAGGATCCCCGTTCAGGTGCCCGGATCAATTTGTCATCACCACAGATGCCAGTCTATCGGGATGGGGCGCCCACGCCCAGGGGATGATAGCCCAGGGCACGTGGTCCCCGGAGGAAGCTTCCAGGCCAATCAATTGGCTAGAGTTAAGAGCCGTTTCCCTGGCTCTGAAGCATTTCTCTCCTCGCATTCCCAACCGGCACGTTCTCATTCTCACCGACAACATTGCCACGAAAAGCCACATTTGCAGACAGGGGGGCACGAGATCCAAGGCTCTCATGAGGGAGGCCCTCAAGCTGGGCCTTTGGGCGGATAAACATCTCCAGTCGCTCCTAGCCGATCACATCTCGGGGAGTCTCAACGTCCAGGCGGATTGGCTATCCCGGGCAACGATAGACCCAGGAGAGTGGAACCTCCATCAAGACCTGTTCCATCAAATCACCCTCAGATTCGGCCTACCAATTCTGGATCTCTTCGCGACCAATGCGAACGCCCAACTCCCTCGCTTCTATTCCAGATTTCCATCCCCGGGAGCGGAAGCAATCAATGCCCTCCGGAGTCCATGGCCTCCAGGCCTACTCTACGCATTTCCTCCAATTCCAATCCTCCCGGACGTGATTCACAAGGTCCTCACCGAGAGGGCCCGAGTAATCCTAATCGCCCCTCACTGGCCCCGCCGGCCCTGGTTCGCGGATCTCCAACAGCTGTCCGTCCAGGACCCTTGGCGACTCCCCGTTTCGGGGGATATGCTGCGGCAGGGGGCCTCCTTCCATCCAGACCCGGAGTGGTTCCACCTCACCGCCTGGCTGTTATCAGGAGAGATTTAGAGCTGCGTGGTCATGACCCCGATTCAGTGGAGGTCATTTTAAAGGCCAGAAGGGGTTCGACCAATCGAATCTACGACCACACGTGGTCCAAGTTTCACCAGTGGTGTCTACAGGAAGGTCTATCCCTTCTGTGCATCCCCATACACAGAATAATTTCCTTCCTTATGCAAGGCTTCCATAAAGGACTTTCCACCAGCACCCTCCGGCGTCATCTGGCAGCCATTTCATCTGTCCTAGGAGGTCCCCGCAGACAGCCTCTCCGATCCTTCCCTGAAGTTCAGGAATTCCTCAAGGGCATAGCCAACCTCAGACCTTCCAAGGTCCACAGGTACCCATCATGGGATTTGCCACGGGTTCTCCATTCCCTCACGCAGGCACCATACGAACCCCTAAAATCGGCGTCCCTCAGGTACCTATCCTTTAAGGTAGCATTCCTGGTGGCTATTACCTCTGCTCGACGCATTTCGGAGCTGGCTGCCCTCTCAATCAGGCAGGACCTTTGCCAATTCCATCAGGACAAGGTAGTCTTGCGACTGGACCCCACCTTCTTACCCAAGGTCAGTTCCATGTTCCACAGATCTCAGGATATTGTCCTACCTTCCTTCTGCCTCCAACGAGACCATCCCTTGGCAATTAGATGGCACACCCTGGATCTCACCAGAGCGCTGAGAATCTATATCCAACGCACAGGACCCTTTCGGAGGTCAGAAGCACTTTTTGTAGCCTATCATCCCAGAGTCATGGGGGCCAAAGTGTCTTCAACAGTAATAGGCCGTTGGATCAGAGGGACTATATCTAAGGCCTATGAGTCGGCCTCCCTCTCAGTTCCAAGGAACATCACAGCGCATTCCACCAGGAGCGCAGCCACCTCGGCCGCTTGGGCGACTCAAGCCCCGTTGGAGGAGGTCTGCAAAGCAGCCACTTGGGCCTCGCCAAATTCCTTCATCAGGCACTACAAGATTGATTCTTATGCTTCAGCGGACGCTGCCTTCGGCAGAAGGGTACTCCAATCCGTTATCTCACACGATAGCAAGCTAATCCCACCCTAGGGACCATCTATTGGGTATGTCCCATGTGACTGCTGGACCCGCTCCTTCAGTACGGAGAATAGGCGTTGATTGCTTACCTGAACGCCTCTTCTCGTACGGTGAGCGGGTACAGCAGTCACTTCCCGCCCTTGTATGTGTCTTCTTTACCTTTCTATATCTTTCTTCCTCTAACAATGAGAGTTGAACACTACAGAGCTTCACAACTGAGCCTAGTCTATGGATTCGCGAATTCTGGGGAAGGGGCGGATCCGGCAAGCTTTTTTAATACTAGGCTCAGTTCCACCGGATTGGACATGAGCAACCCATGTGACTGCTGTACCCGCTCACCATACGAGAAGAGGCGTTCAGGTAAGCAATCAACGCCTATTTAATAAAAAAAGTGTTCTGGTCATTATATGATTTAAGCTTTAGATAAGTAGATTTTTAAGGATAATTTAAATCAAGCAATATAGATTATTGGGAAAAAATGGAAAGTATCCTGTTTTTAAGCATGTATCTGATTTTTATTTTTTACAGGATGGTGAAGAGGTAAGCCCATTATTCTGAAGATTTTTTATCAATATGTATTGCTACACGATACTCACACATACAATATTCTCTTTCTCTCTTTCCATGAAATATCAGAGATCTCATTTAAGAATTTTTTTAAAAAAAACCTTGTAAATGGACATTTCATAAATCGGATTTGTGGGTTTTTTTTTGCAAATTTGGGTTGATTTTAATTTAGGAAATGCAGAATAACTTAGGAAAAGCTTCACATTTATTATTGTAAACTTTGCTGCTGTAAAAGTTAAAAATAAATTTAAGATACAGTGTAATTTAAGGACAATGATAGCAAGATTTTGTCTGAAGTGTTAATTTATATTATCATGTATTTCAGCAACTTCAGTAATGTTTTGTATATTATCATTAAAAAAAATACTTTCACCTTGGCAAATAACTAGCAAAGACATTATCAGTATAAATCAAGAATTCCCATATTTTTAACACAAGCCCTTTTTATGTTTTGGAGACATCTTGCCTCTAGATGAATAATGTTAGATCTGTCCTTCATTTTGCCTAAGTAAATGTAATTATTGATCTCTAATGCCATCTTTCCATCATCTTGTCCAGCATTTATGTTTATATTACTCACCCTCCGACCTTCAACATTTCCATCACCTCATCAACTTGCCCTGGATTATTAGACCTTCATTTGAAAATTACTGCATTGTTTTCTACAATTATACTTTTGTAAAAATTTCACATACTCACTACCAACACCACTCCCAAATTCTTCATGCCATCTCAGTTTAGGAACTTCTGATGTAAGCTATATAAATAGGGATATTTTTATGTGCTAACTTTCTAAATTCTGTCACTTATAAATGCCTAAAAATCAGGGGATTTTTTTCTGTCAGCTTATACAATTTCAGGAAAAAATAAACAAATTAGAAGATCAGCTCCGTAATGAAATACAAACCAAAGATGACCTCGAGCAAAAATACAGGTATAACTTCAATTTTTTTTATAAAAAATTAGAAATTCTTAAAATTATAATTGTACTTTGTTAAAATATATATTGACATAGACCAAACCCACTTCTTAAAAATACATATAATATAAATGAATGATCTTTCCTATGTTAAAAGCTGTAATATCAAAAAGCACTTTATATATAGTGGTGTTTAAAAGTTTGTGAACCCTTTTGAATTTTTAATATCTCTGCATAAATATTTTTTGTTTACCTATTCAATTTATGTGGTTGTACATCTTAACAAGGGACTCTAGGGTGACAAAGAATTAGAATTAAAATAGAATTTTAGAATATAAAATTGAAAAAATGACAATTCATTAACACAACCAAGAAGTTGAACCAAAGAAACGTGTGTGTGGCAAAAATTACGTACTTTGCTTTCTGTAACTGGTGTGCCTCGCTTGGGCAGAAATAACTACAACGAAATGCTTCTGATAGCTGGTGATCATTCATGTGCATTGGCTTGGAGAAAGTTTAACCCATTCCTTCTTTACAGAATAGCTTCAATTCAGGGAGGTGAACTTAATTATATGAAGGGTTTTCAGGTTCTTCCACAACATGTCTAAAGGATTAAGAGGAGAGTTTTGATTTGGCCTTTCCAAAGCACTAATTTTCTTCTGGTTTAGCTTTCAGCTTATAGATAGCTATCCTGACATTTTCCTGTAGAATTTACTGGTATAAGTCAAAATTCATTATCCTATCAATAATAGCAAGTTGGCCTTGTCTAGAAGGCTGCAAAGCTTACCCAAGCCACAATACTACTGGGCTTCACAGATGGGACAAAGTTTTTGTGCTAGAATGCAGGGTTTGCTTTTTTGCTAAACATGTTTTCATTCAAGCAAAAAAAAAAAAAAAGTTATAATTTTCCCCTAACTCTAAAAGCCTTGTTATTTAGTATTCTGGAGATGATCTTACAAATATTGACATTTGCCATGCAAAAGAGGTCTTTACTTTCTTAGATGTTACTCTGAAGCCATCTAGAACAGTGATGGGGAATCTTTTTTTCTGATGGGTGCCAAAAGTATGTGTGCGCGCACTATCACGCATGCACCAGGGCCCACACCCATAATTGAATGCCTGGGTTTCCCCTCCCCCGGAGGCCAGAAATGTCCCATTTCCCAACTTTTGATGGGCCCTGTAGGCCCGTCTTTTTTCTCCCCAGGCTCTAGAAGCTTCCATGGAGCCTGGAGAGAGCAAAAATGCCCTCCCCCATTCCCCTGGAGGACCTCTGTAAGCCAAAAATGCCCTCCCATAGCCTCCGTGTGAGCAAAAATTCAACTGGCCAGCATGCACATGCACATTGGAGCTGAGCGGCTTGTGTGCCAGCAGATATGGCTCCATGTGCCACCTGTGGCACCCGTGCCATAGGTTCGCCATCACTGATCTAGAGTGTTCCTTGCCTTGATCTTGGTGTGAAATTGGCTGGCTGACCACTACCTCCGAAGGTAATAATGGTGTTTAATTGCCTCTATTCGTATATGGTTTACCTAACAGTGGAGTGGTGGAGTCCTAAATCTTTACAAATAATTTTGTAACTGTTTCTGGACTGGTGAATATCAAAACTGCTTTTCAGAAGCCCTCAAAAATCTCTTTTGTTCTAGTCATGAAATCTTTTTACATCCCTGAGTTGTAAAGATCAGACTTTGTAAAGATTCAAAGACAGTGAATGCCTAGAATTCTGTTCTTTGGGTAAGCCCACCCCCCTGAAAACAAGATGGCAACAGCACGCAGAGTGCTGAAAACTCAGCTTCTGCGCATGCGCAGGAGAAAAAGAACCCTGGAAAAAAAATCCCTTGCCCCCCAAAAATTGTTTAAAAATCCTGGGGGGAAAAAGATGGTGGCGCCCATGGATTGGCACCGACCAAACCAGTTCTGTGACACCATTGTGATGTCACCAGTGAGTTGCTACCGGTTCAGGCAAACCAGTCTGAAAGACCTCTGATCCAATTGATTGAAACATCTGGTTCTTAAATTTCTCCCTCAAATGAACTGTTAATCCGAGAGATTCACATACTTTTCTCACGCATATTTATTTGTTTGTTTGTTTGTTTGTTTGATTGATTGATTTTTATGCCACCCTTCTCCTTAGACTCAGGGCGGCTTACAACATGTTAGCAATAGCACTTTTTTAACAGAGCTAGGCTATTGCCCCCACAATCCGGGTCCTCATTTTACCCACCTCGGAAGGATGGAAGGCTGAGTCAACCTTGAGCCGGTGATGAGATTTGAACCGCTGACCTTCAGATCTACAAGTCAGCTTTAGTGGCCTGCAGTACAGCACTCTACCTGCTGCGCCACCCCGGCTCATATGTTGTTTTGCATCATTTTTCTCACTAAATAAATGAACAAGTATAATGTTTTGGATTCATTTGTTTAATTTGAGTTCTTCTTATCTAGTTTTAGGACTTTTGCGGATAACATATCACTCTTTAGGTCACATTTATGCAGAAATGCTAAAAATCCAAAAGTGTTCTCAAGTTTTAAGCGCTACTGTGTATTGGTATGTGGTGATTTTTTTTGGAGTTGGAGGGTAGAAGGTTTCACACAGGACAAAGCTGGACAATGTCCTGCTTGCTGGGGGGACAGCATATAAAATGGAAGGGAAGAAGTTGAGGGGTTACGTTGGGTAAGGATATTGTTTGGATCTTGGGCTTTATTTTCCAGGGTTTGGGGGGGGGGGGCAGCATTGCCAAGGATTTTTTGGGAAGATGTTCAACTCTGTAAAGCTTATTTTTGCATGTACACAAAATGACATGAAAACATATTGAGGTGATCAAAGAAGATTTTGGGGCTTGAAGATTTTGGCTGTGTTGACACAGGACGTTAGGTGGTGCATTGATTAGAATGCAGTACTGCAGGCTACTTCTGCTGCCTGCCGGCTGCCTGCAAATTGGAAGTTTGAGTCTCACTAGCTTAAGATTCACTCAGCCTTCCATCCATTTGAGGTTGGTAAAATGAGGATCCACATTATTGGGGACAATAGGCTGACTGTGAAGCAGTATATAAGTCTAACTGCTATTGCTTTTGCTAGTGAAGAAAATGTCTAAAAATTGGACATAATCCTGTATTAAATAAGGCCGAATAGGGATTTGTTCAATTAGCAGATCCTTTCTATATCTAATTCAAATCTCCAAAATTAACAAACAGGACCGAAGTGTGAAATGGATGTCTTCTCTTCTTCCAAATTCTTCCTTTTGCTGTTTTATATGTAGCATATACATTGTCATTACATGAACAAATATTAGTAAATAGAAAACAGAAAAGCATCCAAAATAAAATTTAGTTTTGTAGATCACATTGCTATATTTGCTTGTTCTTTTAGATTTTTGCTTGCTGTACAAATCTTATAGGATTTTATCCAATTTTTAGACAATTTAGCTAATGTGAATTTTGATGTGAATTTGGAAAGTTTAAATCCATCTGTAATTTACTGCCTGCATATGTGATTTGGTTCCTGGACTGATAGAGATTCAAGAGATCATTATTTAAAGGGCCACTTGGAAACTAGCCATTTGTTGTTGAAGAGACACATTTCATTGCTGGTTTTATGGAAAGGCTGTTAGAATTAGCTAGAATCCTCAGTTAGAATTATACAATATGGGTATATATTGGTTGTAACTATAAAATACCATAATTCACATTTTAGATAAGAATTGTTAGAAATCTGATTTCATTCTATCCCTCTCAATAAACCTTGCTAAAGAATTGTGTAAGAATCGTATTTCGAATCCGACCAAATAAATTTAGTTGAACACTTACAAATGGTTACATTTTTGCTGAGGAGAAGATTTTATACTAAATAAAATCCTTTTTCCACCTATAATTCTGTGCCTCTCTCACATTTATATTAATTATTCCACAGAGCTATTAATAATCGTCTAGAGAAAATAATGAAGGAATTGGATGAGGAGGTAAATGAATAATTTGCTTTATATTTTAAGTGTATATTAAATACCTAGTTTTGAATTTTTGAATTTTATTTTAACTTGAGACACTGTGAGTGTATTCTGAAAAAAAGTTAATAAATTTGTGGTCTAGATATGCATAATAGTGTTATAAATTAAAAAAATAAAAAATGATTTACTGTTATGGAAGATTATGAAAATAAAATAAATTATTTTGCATATAGCCAGAATTTGAACTTACATACATGAAAATTTTGAGAGATATGTTTACTTTCTGAGAATTAATGCAGGACCTGTTTTGTGGGGAAAAATCAGTTCAATTCTTCGGGTATAATTCCCCTCCCCAATTCTTTTGTGACACTTTAATGCATCTTGGGTATAAATTCTTACTTGGAAAACCGCAAAGTCACACAATTTATTGACTAAATCACAGTATATATATATATGGCATTGGGCCAGAATACATCCGGAACCGCCTTCTACCGCACGAATCCCAGTGGCCGATAAGGTCCCACAGAGTTGGCCTTCTCTGGGTCCTGTCGACCAAACAATGTCATTTGGCGGGCCCCAGGGGAAGAGCCTTCTCTGTGGCGGCCCTGGCCCTCTGGAATCAACTCCCCCCAGAGATTAGAACGGCCCCCACCCTCTTGTCTTTCGTAAATTACTCAAGACCCATCTTTATCGCCAGGCATGGGGGAGTTAAGATATTCCTTCTCCCTAGGCCATTACAAGTTATGCATGGTATGTTTGTGTGTATGTTTGGTTTTATAATAAGGGTTTTTAGTTGTTTTATTAATTGGATTGTTACATGCTGTTTTTTATCATTGTTGTTAGCCACCCCGAGTCTGCGGAGAGGGGCAGCATACAAATCCAATAAATAAATAAATAAATAAATAATAATAATAATAATAATAATAATAATAATAATAATAATAATAATTGCCTTTAGTAGAGTGCAGACATAATACTTGTCTTCTGAATATTGGGGATGTGCACCAAATTATTTTAAACTTTTCTTTCAAAAATAAATAAATAAAAATGTTTAAAAGCATAAATAACAATCAGGTGAGGCACTGAGCCACCTGATGCCACAGGAAATGTATCTCAGAAGGAAGGGCAATCTCCTCTGGAATTTGGGCAGATCGAATTCAGCCTTGATTATGTATTTTATTTACATTTCTACTTTGGCAAATGTGTACTTTTACATTTGAGCTGGTGGCACTGCATTAGTGAAAAGGCATACAATAGATGTTCCTCAGTCCCTCAGCTATTAAAAAAACTAAAGTTATTCTTTTTAAAGGCGCAAAAGATATATTTTACTTATATGCTGTTTCTTTTGGTAGAATGCCAAATAAATGCTATTTTTATGTTATATTAAGCTTTTGGACACTTGCTTACTAATGAGAACCAGGCAAAGGTGCTCTTTGCAATGGTACCATGAGGCAGTTCAATCTTTCAGCTGCATGGCAATACTTAGCTGGCTTTATCTGGGCTCAGAAGCTATGCAGGATTGGCCCTGGCTAGTGCTTGAATGGGCTTCTCCATGGCTACACAAGAAAGTCGAAAAACATAGCAAATTAAGGCAGCAGACGCAGGTCTTTTGTACATTCTTGTCATTCTTGTTTCATGGACCTGCCTATAAAGCTTTCAGTAGGCAAGGTCAGTTTAAAGGAGGTATTTTTTTTATCCTCCTACATAGCTCTTTAGGTATTAGTGATATAGTCAATCCTGCAAATCAAGTACAGTGTTCCCTCGATTTTCGCGGGTTCGAACTTCGTGAAAAGTCTATACCACGGTTTTTCAAAAATATTAATTAAAAAATACTTTGCGTTTTCCCCCCCATACCACGGTTTTTCCTGCCCGATGACGTCATATATCATCACCAAACTTTCGTCCACCTTTAATAAATATTTTTTTTAATAAACTTTAATAAAGAAACATGGTGAGTAATAATCTAAAAGGTTGCTAAGGGAATGGGAAATTGCAATTTAGGGGTTTAAGTGTTAAGGGAAGGCTTGTGATGCTGTTCATAGCCAAAAATAGTGTATTTACTTCCGCATCTCTACTTCGTGGAAATTCAACTTTCGCGGACTATCTCGGAACACATCCCCCGCAAAAATCAAGGGAACACTGTATACTATATTGGTTATTCTCTGTCTTTTATGCCTTGAGCACCACCAGTCATTGTGTTGATGAACCTAGCTACAATAGGATTTTTGTTAACTAGTGCTAGAGACAGCTTGTGCAAGTAAATTTCCTTCATTTGCAATTTTGTTAAAATGCAATACAAAGTCCATACAGCATGCTCTGTTATGTTGTGGATTGTTTGGTTTTGGCTCGGTATGTTTCCTGAGTCTGGCATTCGTAGTCTATATATTGTGGATTATATTTTCATATACTGTGCAAACCAGACAAATGTGAGAAAGTTCCTGATTTTTTAGAAATCAGTCCTCTGCATCCTCTAAGAATGAGGCTGATCGTTCAGAATGAATTCTATGAAGCATTATGTTAACAGAAGGAATTGTTAAGAGAACTGACCATAACTTCGCAATCATCGTTGAGCAACTATTCAAATTTATGACAGCACTGGACAAGTGGGACTTATAACCATTCCTTGTACTTACAATGTCGTTTGGCGGGACCCAGGGGAAGAGCCTTCTCTGTGGTGGCCCTGACCCTTTGGAACCAACTCCCCCCAGATATCAGAGTTTTCCCCACTCTCCTTGCCTTTCGTAAGCTCCTTAAAACCCACCTCTGTCGCCAGGTATGGGGGAATTGAGACTTTCCCTTCCCCCTAGGCTTATAAAATTTATGCATGGTATGTCAGTATGTATAATTGGTTTCTTAAATTGGGGTTTTTTAAATTAACTTAAATATTAGATTTGTTTACATTGTATTATTATTGCTGTTAGCCGCCCCGAGTCTACGGAGAGGGGCGGCATACAAATCTGATAAATAAATAAATGGTCCAACACTCCCATTCACGAGATCCCCATTTACGATTTTCATTGCTGGCTTTCAACAAGTCAGTGGAGAAACCAGCTGGAGGTTGCAAATGGTGGCTATGGGATGTGCTTAACAACATTGCAGGATTCACTTAATGACAGCAACCAAAAGCAATGAAGTTGCACCATTCACTGAGCGACAGAAATTCTGATTCCGGATTCTGCTATTAAGCGAGGACCTCCTCTATTTCTTGTGTAGAGGGAAATCCTTTTTGCTTACTTTTATGCTTTCAAACCCTAGTGCTCTAACACATGGAACTGTGTGACTGCTCCACTGTTTGGAAACAATTTGGCACAATCCCATCTGCTGAGCATTATATTGTATATTTGCTACAGTCAAATGAGAAACATTTTTGGTTTTTGCATTAAGAAAATTTGTTGGATTCCTTACTGTAATTTTAGAAAAATGTCCCCATCATATGTTTCTCTTCCTCCATGATTTCTCCTAGACATCTTCAAGGAAACATCTCGAATCTTCTTTCAGACAGCTAGAAAGGGAAAAAGCTCTTCTTCAGCATAAGAATGCAGAATACCAGCGGAAGGCAGAACACGAAGCAGATAGAAAACGCAATCTAGAAAACGATGGTATGTTCACCAGAAATAATAAAGAAAAAACTACACTATTTGTAGCATCAGGAGGAAGAGCATTGATGAATCACATTCTGCCTTTGCTGCTTGGAATAACTTGTGACATAGGGTTATGAATCCCGTATGGTGGAATTAGTGCTTTGTTTTTCTTTCAGTGAACAGTTTAAAGGATCAACTCGAGGATATGAAAAAGAGGAATCAAAACTCCCAAATATCAAATGAAAAAATTACTCAGCTACAAAGACAGGCAAGTTACCGTTCTGTTTTAAGTTAGACAACTAATGGAACTTAAACCTTTCAATTTCTGAATAACTATGCAATCCATTTACTGTAACAAATTATGCTTTGCTACAGTAAATGGATGGCAGCGTGTGTGTTTATATGTAATGCTGTGATGTATTTTTGTGTCTTAATAGCTGGATGAAGCCAATGCCTTGCTGCGCACGGAATCTGACACAGCAGCCAGGCTGAGAAAGAACCAAACAGAAAGTACAAAGCAAATTCAACAGCTAGAAGCTAACAACAGAGATTTGCAGGATAAAAACTGTGCCTTAGAGAATACGAAGCTCCGACTGGAAAAGGAATTTCTGAATCTGCAGTCAGCTCTAGAATCTGAAAGACGAGATCGGAATCATGGCTCTGAAATGATCCATGATCTACAGGGTATGAAAACCAGTCTCTTACCAAGTGATTTTCACATCATGGGGGCAATTTCCATTTTAATTGGGATTTTAAATGTATCAAATATGTAATTTATCAACATGTCAACATTCACAGGAAGCAGTTAATTATTTTCACTTTCCTTCTGCTTTCAGAATATATCATCAATGGTTTGATTTTGTAATCAAAGTGTTTAAAGAGTTACATTTTAATTGATACGTAGATAATGCTCTTTTCCTTCTTGAAATCTTTTAAATATTACTAGGTCGAGTACTTAATTTGGAAGAAGAAGTAAAAAATGGGAAGAATACATTAGCTAAAATGGAGGCAGAGAAAAGACAATTACAGGATAAATTGACGGATCTGGAAAAGGTAAACTTTAAAATAAAAGTACTATATTGTTCATTAGAGCTAATAAAAGAAGGTCCCATTCATAGCCGCCCCGAGTCTTCGGAGAGGAGCAGCATACAAATCTAATTAATAGATAGATATATAAATAGATAGATAGATAGATGGATGGATGGATGGATGGAGGGATGGACGGACGGACGGACGGACGGACAGACGGACAGACAGGATAGACAGACAGGATGGATAGATAGATAGATAGATAGATAGATAGATAGATAGATAGATAGATAGATAGATAGATAGATAGATAGATAGATAGATAGATAGCATTACAAATAGAATTCTGAAGCACTCCAGATTTGAAGGGGAAAACATGATTTGGAGTTAGTAGCTCCTCCAGTCAAGCTATACCAGTCTGGAAAAGATGCAGCTTCTGTAAAGAGTTACTGACAGATGTTACATGAATGCCCAGATTTTGAGTCCTAACCACACAGAATGAAATGTGTGGTGGTTTTCAATGAATATAGGGTTTATAACATCTTTGCTTTGAACTTGGAATAAAGTAAAAGCCAAAATGAAATGCAACACAAGCAATGCAGAAGGGAGCAGAATTTGCCAAAAATGTCAAAGCAACAGTTTTCTGTCTTGGCATTTTTAAATGAAGTTCAAGAACAGCAACAGGCTTGAAGCATAAGTCCATGCACACAATGGATTTGTGTCCCAAGACTACACAGATCAAAAAAGCCTAGATTGTGGTAGTTTCAGCATTTATGAAACCTCAATAGCAATAACATTGTGTGCTGGTAAAACATATGAAAGTATGCACACATATTTGCAGTTTCCAATTAGCACAACACACATGCCAATATGAACTCTTAGCTGCAATCTATCTGTAGAATCTCTATTTTGCTGTAATAATTAAAAGAAAACCACAGTAACTTCAGAGGCAGAATAGCATATATATAGTTGTAAACAGTCATGTTGTGTTTAGCCATGTGGTTAACTTCCCTGTCAACATTTTACTCTCACATCAACATGTCCTTATTTGCTATAATTTGAAATATCCAAGTTTTATGCTGAGGTTTAAATAAAATCTTCAGAATACTTTTAACAATTATTGTGAGGGTGAAACATTTGTGTGAGTGTGTGTGTGTGTGTGTATACACACACACACACACACAACACACACATTAGGCTTTTCATCTTAGTTTTAATATCAGCTTGCTTGCATTAATAATTGAAGTAGCAGATTAACTACCTACCGTAGGTCAAGCCTACATTTTTTTCTGGAACCAATAGTACCAATCAAGCATTTTACATGGGTTTCATATTAATTATGAGATATTTTGATTTATGCCTAACAGGAGAAGAGCAATATGGAAATAGATATGACTTACAAGCTTAAAGTCATGCAACAAAACTTGGAGCAAGAAGAGGTTGAACATAAAGCAACAAAAGCTCGACTAGCAGACAAAAACAAAATATATAAATCAATTGAGGAAGCTAAGTCTGAAGCTATGAAAGGTATGCATTTAATCTCACATGTTCATAATTTCATTTAGCATATTTATATTCAGCCTCCTATTGAAAAACATGAATGAGACAGTTTAGCTTCAGTATGACTCCACAGAGAAATGATTCTTTGATTAAAGTTATACAGTCAGTTCAGGAACAGAAGGAAGATTAAGAAAGACCTACATGTATAAATCAACATATTTTATTATTGTCTGAATTTTTTTTTGCTTTTTTTTGTTTGTTTGATCAAGTCCGAGTTGATTATTGTCAGGCACATAATTTTTCTCCATGATAATCTAATTTAGTTCTTTAAGTCTTCTAATAGCCTACCTATGCCACTGCAATTGAGTCCATCTAGCTGTTAGTTGCTGTCCATCCTCTTCCTCTCTTTCCTGCCACCTGCTTCCTAAATCTTCACCTGATGGAGGATAAGGAGGATAATTTTGAATCTGGTCATTTCTGCCTTAAATGAGAACTCTGGGTTGACTTGTTCAGCAATCCCTTGGTTTATCTTCTTGTCCGTCTGAGGTATTCTGTGGAGTCTTTTTCAACACCAGAGTTCAAAAACATCTATATTTTTCCCATTCTACTTCAAAGTCCAAATTTCATGTGTCACGAGTGTCACAAGGAATACCATTGTTTGCACTATTATAATCTTTATAGATTATAATAGTGCAAATGCTCTGATTTATACACATCAGAGCATTTGAATATCTTTGCCAGAGTCCTCATGGATGCTTTGTCAAGTGCTAATCTGTGGCATATTTCTTGACTGATGGATCGGTTATCATCGGTCCAAAAAGACAAGCTATCCAGCATTTCAGTATCTTCGCTGTCAATTCTAATGCTGGTTCTTTTACCTACTATGATTAGCTTGGTCTTTTTAATGTTTAATTTTAGTCCCATTTTATACTATGTTCTTTGATGTTATTGATGCTTCTTTTTCTGGTTTTAAAACAGGTCTTCGCTATTTCCAAACCAGCTTCCTTTCATATTTATTCAGCGCATTGGTTGAATAAATAAAGTAGACTATACAGTTTTGTCTCATTCATTTTCCATCCTGGAGCTAGTCTGTTTTCCTATTTTCTCTCTATACTGTGGCTTCCCAACTTCTATATAGGATTGGCATGAGGACAGTGAAAAGCTCTGGGATTCCTATTCTAAGCACATTTTATAGCTTGACACTATCAACATAATTTAGAAGGCCTTCAAACAGAGCTCCTTTGTTCACACTCTTGCTCTTTGTGGAGCACTTTTTTCAGAGGTTTTTCCAAGCCCTCTTAAAAGTGTTTTAGGCTATGTTTTCTTAGTTTCAGACATATGTCTATATCTACATTGGGAATTGGAATGGGGAGATCTAGGCAAAACATGACTTACCTGGCTGGAGCTTCATTTCTAGAAACAAACTGGGCAGTAGAACTGACTCTTGAATGGTTAATTCTGCTGCTAATATTTCATAAATTGTATAATACTTTTTATGAAAATCTTAAATTATTTAGCAAAGATAACATGAAATCTCTTGATCAAACAGTGTGTGTGTGTGTCTATAATCTTTTTTGCACAAGAAGATTACGGGCTTGCTTAATCAAAGCCTACTCATTACATATATGTATATCCTATATATTAAACAGTCAATCATATTTTAAAGCAATATTGAGAATAGGTGAAATGGTGAACAAAATGTTTTAGATTCAGAGGGGAAAAAGAAAAGCATATTATGTATTGGGAGGTTGGGAGACCTACATAAAATACTAAAATAATTGTTCATTTCAAGATTTTTGACCAAAAGGGACAGTTCACCGAACTCTTTCTTTAGATTCAGTAGACTATTAATATGCAGATCCTTTCTTAAGTTTTATCATTATCCTCTCAAAAATATTCCATCCTTGGTTGTGTGCCTAGGTCTTAGCTTAGGTCTCAAATTCTACAAAAATGTGTAGAATTTAAATCAGAGAATTGTTTGTTTAGAATTGTTTACTATATGCAAATATGAATTTCCAAATCGCAAAATAGCTGGTTTATTTCTTTTCACAGAAATGGAAAAGAAACTTTTAGAAGAAAGAACTACAAAGCAAAAAGTAGAAAACTGTTTACTGGAGGTTGAAAAGCGGTGTTCTATGTTGGACTGTGATCTGAAGCAATCCCAGCAGAAAATAAATGAGCTGCTTAAGCAGAAAGATAAACTAAGTGAAGATGTAAGTGTAAACTTCAAAAGAAATATCAGTTTAAATGTTTGCCACACTACATCTACCTACAGCTTTCTCCATCTTTTATTACATTTATGATAAATAATTCTCTGTAAAGATCTGTGTTTTTGTTCCACTTTTAATATTTACATTTACTTAACTTTTTATCAAAATCAAGTGTGGACTATATTGAGAGAATCAATTAATCAAAGAGCCCTAGAGGTAATTTTGAACATGTACAGTTAGTCCTCGACATGCAATCAGATTTAGCCCAAAATTTCTGTAGCTAAGTGAGACAGTTGTTAAGTGAATTTTACCCTATTTTACAAACTTTTTTTTTAACCACAGTTGCTAAGTGAATCATCAGCGGTAGATGTTAAGTTAGTGACATGGTTGTTAAGTGAACCTGGCTTCCCCATTGACTTTGCTTGTCAGAAAGTCACAAAAGGGACTCACATGACCGTGAGACGCTGCAGCTGTCGTAAATACATGCCAGTTGCCAAGCGTCTGAATTTTGATAATATGACACAACCAGTATTGGATTCCTGGGTGGACAGAGGGGGGGCGGCTGCGTTCCGGTAGGGAAAATGGAGCTGTATGCATAGCTCCATGTCCCCGATGCCTGTGCATGCACCCGCACGAGATTTGGCTTCCTGTGCATGCGGAGAAGCTAAATCTCACACGGGGCGTGCCCGCACGTGTCGGGGACATGGAGCTATGCACACAACCGCACCGCTAGCGGCGATGGACACCATGGTTGTAAGTGCAAAAAATGGCCATACCTCTGTGGTGTTGTAACTTCGAATGGTCACTAAACGAATGGTTGCAAGTCGAGGAATACCTGTACTATGTTTCTTTATCAAATGCTAGCAACATATCATGTTCCACGGTGCTCCTTTTGATAATCACGGTACTTGAGCATGGGGTCAGAAGGTCAGCACTAGGAAAGGTTAAAAATCAGCCATGTGTATTATAGGATATAAACTAAAGGTATTTTTTATTCCTGCATGGAATATTTTGGTGTCTTATTCCCCTATTCTATATGTATTTTGAAATGTGCAATTATTAAGTGAAAAACAAAAGCTATTTGTACTACGGGAATATTGATCAAAATATTTGGCTACACTTTAAAAATTGCCACCCTCGTTCCTTATAGGGCTAAAAAGTTTTATTGAATATGAATGGGTTATTTCAAATTCACATTCTCATTTACTCGTTTCAAAAGTCCAATTTAAGGAAGAGTGTTTAATACTAATTATACTAGCTTCAAACCATGCACGATAGGAGACATGGTGGCGCAATGGTTAGAATGCAGTACTGCAGGCTACTTCTGCTGATTGCTGGCTGCCTGCAATGTGGCAGTTCGAATCTCACCAGGCTCAAGGTTGACTCAGCCTTCCATCTTTCTGAGGTTGGTAGAATGAGGGGCAGATTGTTGGGGGCAATAGGCTGACTCTGTAAACTGCCTAGAGAGGGTGGTGAAGGAAGTGATATATAAGTCTATGTGCTATTGCTATGATAAAAACTCAATCTTGGGAATATATATCCCACTGGACATTGACAATTAGTTCTGAGTAAATATCTTTAAAATTGGGCTATAAGACTAGTTCTGAAAGGACACACTCTGACTAGAGCAGCGTTTCCCAACCGGTGTGCCGCGGCACACTAGTGTGCCGCGAGACACCGTCAGGTGTGCCGCGGCGAGAGGCGGCGGAGGAGAGTGGGCGGATCGGGCGGGCAATGGGGCAGGGCGGAGAAGCCAGGGGCGCGTTTGGCCGGAGGCACCTACTGCCGCACCTCCCTGCCCCTGCCTCCCCACGGTGCCTCCGGCCAAACGCGCCCTTGGCTTCTCCGCCCTGCCCCATTGCCCGCCCGATCCGCCCACTCTCCTCCACCGCCGCCTCCTGCCTTGGGGCGAGCAATCCGGGAGTCCGGGACTGTGTGGCTTTGCGCCATGAAGAGAAAACGGCCGACTTTTCCCTGCTGCCGTTTTCTCTTCATGGCGCAAAGCCACACAGTCCCGGACTCCCGGATCGCTCGCTTCTCTGGTCAGCAAAGCCATCTGCCCAGGAAAGCGCCGCGCTGGCCGGAGAAGCGAGCGATCCGGGAGTCCGGGACTGTGTGGCTTTCGGCCGGGCTAACGGGAGGCGGCGCGAGGCCGGGCGCTGGGGACGTCTGGGAGGGCGAGGAGGCTGATGGCTGCTGCACACTCCACTCTGTCTCCGGTTCTCTCTCGCTCTTTCTTTTTCTCTCTGTTGCTGGCGTGGTGAACGAGAGAGAAAGAGAGAGAGAGAAAAAGGAGGGGAGAGAGAATGAGAGAAAGAAAGCAAGAGAAAGAGAGGGAAAGAAAGCAAGAGAGAGAGAGAAAGAAAGGGGGGAAGGAGGGAGAGGGAAAGACATAGAGGGAGGGAAGGAGGGAGAGAGAAAGAGAGCAAAAAAGAGAGGAAGAAAGAAAGAAAGAGGGATGGAGAGAAAGAAGGGAAGGAAGGAAGAGAGAGAAAGAGGGAGGGAGAAATAGAGTGAAATGGAGGAAGATATTTTATTTTTGTCCAAACTTTTCTTTAGCCCCCCCGCCCCCCCCCTTCAGTGTTCCCCAGAATTTTGAAAACATGAATAATGTGCCGCGGCTCAAAAAAGGTTGGGAAACACTGGACTAGAGAATGGGATTTGCTTTCAATTAGGAATGGAATATTAATTTTGTAATAATATCTTTCATTATGGCTGTAAAGCTTTTGTTTACAATTTCTGTTTAGAGATAATTTATCATACTCTGCTGCTGGAACAAAAATGAATAAATTAGTAGAAAATCCTTTACTAAAACTACTCTTTATATAGGGCCATTTAAAAGCAGAAGAAGGAATATTCAGTTATTTTTTTAAAATGACATGACATGAAATACGCTATTTTCCATAAAATCTGTCTTACAGAGTATCAATCTGTTTTGCAGGTGGAAAACCTGACACTGAAAATTGAACAAGAAACACAAAAGCGCTGCCTCATTCAAAATGATTTCAAAATGCAAACCCAGCAGTTGAATGCACTGAAGGTGTCAGAGAAACAGCTGAAACAGGAGAGTAACCATCTTATTGAAATTAAACTAAGCCTAGAAAAGCAAAATAATGAGCTACGCAAGTAAGTCCTTTCAGCAATATATGTTCTGTTCCATCACAGTTGATTGTGACTCGAAACTAAGCTGTGGGAATGCTAAATTCTGTTGTACAGTACTGTATATCGACACATATGGTTTCAATCAATTCTTCAGTAATGTTGATACTCTTGTTGTAGTTTCTTAAGTTTACATGCTGTCCATCTCCCCTATCAGGCAAATGAGAGGCTTACAGATCATAAAAACATAAATATAACTGCAATTAAAATGTTAAATATATTCAAATTTAAAATTATTAAAAAAGTAGGCCCAAGAGATGGCCAGCATGGTGATGATGTCTTACCTCATCAGCTACCTCCAATGGTGAGTGCCCTCTCAGGGCCGAAAGCCAACCGGCAAAGCCAAGTTTTCACATCCTTCAGGAAGACCAAAAGAGCAAGCATTCTTCCCTCTGAGGGTTGGGTGTTTCACAAGGACCTAGGGATATTCTACGGCTATATTGGGGAGTTCTTGACTTTTACTTTAGTTCACAGCCATAAGTCAAAAAATAACTGAATGTCAATAATACATTTCTCTCTTTGATATTTTGCTTTTACTCCCTCGGGGACCTAGTTTGCCATGTAACTGTATCATAAATTGCTAAGGAAAAATTACACTTTAAACCCTCAGCAACACAGACATTTTAGTGGCTGCACATCTCTTTAGGGAATAAAAAGAATCTAGGTTTTGTTCCACCATCTGCCATGTAGGCCAGACAAAGTCAGAGATGGAGCTTTAGGATAGCAAAGAACATTTCTGGACAAAGTCCATCCCTTGAAGTAATTTGTTTCCCCATATACCCTGTTTCCCCGGAAATAAGACAGCGTCTTATATTAATTTTTGCTCCCAAAGATGTGTGTCTTATTTTCAGGGGATGTCTTGTTTTTTTTCAATGAAGAAGAATTCCCATTTATTGCTGAACAAAAAAAATATGAACTGTTGGGTGCGCGGCCGCATAGGTATTGCCTATGGTTATTTGGAACAGGATATTAGAGGGAACAGAATATGTTCGGGAATGATGCAAAACGAAACGTCTCCTACGTCTTACTTTCGGGGGATGCCTTATATTAGGCAATTCTATGAAATCTCTCCTATGTCTTACTTTCAGGGGTGACTTATTTTCGGGGAAACAGGGTAGGAGCAGATGGAAAGTGTGTCTTCCTGTGTTCGTGCTTGGAGAACATCCATCCAAGTGTAACAAAAATAGTGTCTTTTTTTTTTTTATCCCATACCATTAAGAGCATTTTTCTTCACGTTGCCACAGACAGAAAAATCACTTCACTTGATCCTATTCAGGAAAAACGTAAAGAGTTACTGTACTTGGTAGATAGGATTTGTTTTGTTTCCTTCTTTATCTTTCAGCCCAATAAGGATTAGGCAGGAGGAGAAATGGAGACTCGAGATCTCCAAATTCAGCCAAAACAGCAAGAGAAGTACAAGAAAAGAACAAGGAACAGTCTGGGGCCAAATATAAATAACCCTCGACTTATGATTTGGCCACTTATCAATCTGTTCAAATTTTAAAGTTGTGACAGATCTCCCCAGTGCTACTTGGTTTTGACCGTCTCCTCCCCCCCCAACCAGTCACATGGTTGCATTTTTGGTGCTTGGCAAATGGCCTACATCAGACTGATTGCGGTTCCCATGACTGCAGTTTATGTTTTTTTACCAGAAAAACAACCATTGGCTAAAATGGGTTTCCTTAACAATCACAGTATTTGTTTAGCAACTGTGCCATTTGCTTAACGACCACTGCTGTAGAGGTCATAAAATTGGGTGCAGTCACGTGGTGACCTGCTTAACAACTGCTTAACATGTGGTGACCTGCTTAATAACCAGAATGATTTATGATCATAATTCCACACTCAGTTCTGCATGTAACGTCCTGTGAAAGGGAAACCCCTTTGCAGAGCTAGCTGGAGGATAATGGTGAAGCAACAACAAAATAGGCCCTGTCTGCCTTTTCTGCTAAAGGAAACTGTACATTCAGTTAGTCCAAATAAATCAGAAAATCTAGAATGTGAAAAACTATCCAAAAAGATTAAAGCAGATTTTTTAAAACTTACTCCAATGTCTTAAAGAAGGAATTTGTGCATTTGGGTCAGATAGCCCTGCAACCACAGATGTTGACCAATATTGTATAGCAAGGAATCCGAAAGGACATGACTAATACAAGCATCCAGCAGCCTCATTGTCTTCCTTCGAATTCCTCATTTAATGAAATGTGACAAAATTTTGAGAAGATTTTTTTTACTGCCCTGGCAATCAAGAAGGATGAAGCTAATAGTTCATTCTGGCAACATTTGTCAAAGAAGTAGTATTACTTTAAAATTGCATTTATCTTATTCTCTGCCAGAGAACGTCAAGATGCAGATGGGCAGATGAAAGAAATTCAAGACCAACTTGAAGCAGAACAATATTTTTCGGTATGTAGGATATTAACATACTCAGTATTAGATTTTAAGTTTTAAGCCTTATGCATCTTTTTGGGTTTATCACACAGTTGTAAATATTCTGGGATTTGTTGATTTAATTAGTCATTGTGCATTATATTTTTCCAAAAAACTGACCTTGTCTCATACAACACACTATTTTTTGTACGTGCATAAAGCACCATTATCAGCATGTGGACGTATTGTGGTGCCCCTCAAGTTACTAAATTTAGTTCATATCAGCAAGATTCACTTCCTAGTGAGTTTGGTTCTTTGGCAATAATAAAACATTGATTTTTTTATTAGCCTGATAAAAATCTCTCCAGATATTTGTTAGGTCCAACCCTGAATATCTTTTGAAAATCAAAGTTAGCATGTAAACAATTCTATTTTACTATCTCAGCCCAAATCTGTACACTGAAGGATGAAGGTTTCTTCAGTTGAAGGGCTTTTCAGACTTTGGATCTGGGTCATTAATTATACTGGGTCAGTATCATACTGGCTGTCATATTCCTAATATATTTTATTTTAAATATATGTATAGTCATGCCGGCCACATGTCCTCATATAAGTGTCTATGGATAATATTGACTAAGAAACAGAGATGAACACTGCCCCCTAGAGTTGAAAATAAATGTATACGGGAAAAGTTACTTTTACAATAATAAATATTAATATATGGATTAATTTACTCAAGTAAAATATTTGATAGCTTTGGCTATTTATAATATTGACAACTGATAATTATCTGGTCGTTGTGGGTAAGTTTGACAAAACCTTGTTTTATATATATTTTAATCCTGACGAAAATGTTACAAAGATTCCTTATCTTAAATTAAAACGGGCAGTTTTTCTAACACCACTCTTTTCTACCTATCTGGTTGCACCAAAGCTATAATATATATATATTGCTGTTCTCTTGTAAAACCTTTCAGACTCTGTATAAAACACAAGTTCGGGAGCTTAAAGAAGAATGTGAAGAAAAGGGCAAACTTTGTAAAGAAATACAGCAAAAGATACAAGAGTTACAAGAAGAGAGGTAAGAATAATAGCGAGAATAATATACAAGATATAACTTGAATAATAGTAGCCAGTAAGAAAACTACATAGCATCTTTGCCCATAACATTAATTTATTATGGTTATCATAATTTGTATTTTAATTCAAACTAATTTATTACAGGGATTCCTTGGCAGCACAACTGGAGATCACATTAACAAAGGCAGACTCCGAACAGTTGGCTCGCTCCATTGCTGAGGAACAGTATTCTGACCTGGAAAAAGAGAAGATCATGAAAGAACTGGAGATTAAAGAAATGATGGCAAGGCACAAACAGGAGCTTGTTGAAAAAGATGCCACGATAGGATCAGTAAGTGATTCACTCGAAACAGCAAAGTGACTCGACAAGGCGCGAATTGTAGGCTTGTCAATCTGTACAAATTTGTCCCTTGAACACGAAAGGTTCCTGTTCTCTTTTTAAAATGAGAAATTGCAACCTACAGCAGTACTTAAAACCTCCAGGGACCAAACTTACTTACAGACTGTCCCATAAATATAACAAGGATAATGTTACACTGCAGTCACTGATGCTTTGGCTCTGAATTTGGCTAGACATACTATGGCATCAGAAATGTTCCATATCCTAAATTTAATTTCTTTGTCCAAATGTTTGCAGTATTTTACAGATTTCAGGACTTGCATTCCATGATCATCAGAGTGTATAATAATGTTTTTGAGAGCACAGTATATTTTAAAGTATTTTAGAGGGATTCTAGTTTAAACCTTTTTTTCTAGCATATTAGCGGATGGTTTCTGATGCAAGTGGCCTCCCTTTCTAAATTCAAGCTGTGCTATTGTTTTTTCAGCCCTGTTACTTAGTTTACCCTTAACTCTACTACTTTTAAGTACATTTCCCTTATAATCCTGTTTTTAAGCTTCTATTTTTGTCTGCTTCCCACACCGCTGCCATGAGCTCCTTTGCAAGGAGTTTCTGCAACCTCTCCCATCCTCACTTGGAATCTGAACTCCTGCTTAAATGTTGGTTGGTTTGTTTCTATTCTACAACTGACCTTCACTTCTTATAATTTCTGTATCTTAGTTGGAAGAAGCAAATAGAACTTTGACTAGTGACGTGGCGAACCTTGCAAATGAAAAGGAGGAGCTGAATAACAAACTGAAGGAAATTCAAGAAAGTAAGTATTTAAATTTAAAAATTACAGTGATTTGATTTTATGTTAGCTTCACAAGTGTTACCTTTTATTTTGTTATTTATTGTTATTTATTTTATTTTATTTTTTGTTATTAAGGGCTTGCCCATCTGAATGAAGAAGAAAATGATCTTGGGTTGCTAAGAACTCAGTTTGAAAAACAACTGGCTTATGAAAGAACAATGAAAACACAGGTAATGTATAAATGAGGAGATGACCACAGTTATCTGTTGTGATTCAGCCTGAGGCTCCTCAGGGACCGGCTACGTCTCTGCTGGATCCAGGCCAGGAGGAGGAGGACAGTGAACAGGAGGGGGAGGACCAGGCAGACGGGGGAGAGGAAAGTCAGGAAGAGGATGAAGGGGAGCAGCCTGAGAGCCCCGGGGGGGGGGGGGGCTCTCCCCAGCCAGTAGCCTGGCCTCATTGGATGAGGAAGCACAGGCTATAATTGACATGAGACAGAGACGTGCAGCTCAGAGACGGGACCAATTAGAAAGGTATTGGCATCATTGAATTGGCAACAGCTGGATTTGGGTGTGGTTCTCCTCAGCAGGGTTTAAAAGGCAGGCAAGCCCTTTTAGCCATGTGGAGAGTTATCAACTGGGAGTTCTGTGAACCTGCTTTGCTTCTTGCCGTCTCTGATCTTGGCTTGTGGCCTAGAAGACTGGAAGACTTGGGGGAGGCGTATGTTTGTTATCTCCAGCGTTGTTTTTGACAGCAAGAATCCTGTTTTACTTCATGGCCTTCGTGAAACATCTTTGAAGTTGCAGCGTGTTCCTGTTTGTAAGGACATTTTCTGTTACCTGTGTTTGCTTTGAATTCTATCAACTGCCTTTGATTTTTACCAGTGTGTCTGGATTCTCTTTTTGGGTTGGTGTTTGCTGGAGGGACCCAGACAGAACAGTTATCATTGCGATATTATAAGGAAGGAGCGATGAGAATGTATTTAATTCTAATCACATAAAGAAGCTGTCCATTTATTCTTCTTTTATACTCAGGCTGTGAATAAGTTAGCAGAAGTTATGAATCGAAAAAATCCCATCCAACGAGGAGCTGACACAGATGTCCGAAGAAAAGAAAAGGAGAACAGGAAACTGCATATGGAATTGAAAACAGAACGGGAAAAATTAACTCAGATGATGATTAAATATCAGAAAGAAATCAATGAAATGCAAGCTGTAAGTATCTTACATGATAGTGAAAAGCTATCACATAGTTTTAGGTATTTACAAATTTATTTGACAGAGTTATTCATTACCTTAATTTTTCTTGTATTATTGAAAATTATTAGAGAACGTCTCACAATCAAATACCTTTCCAGTGGTAAGTGATTCTGATGGTTATGAGGCAGAGGTTGATGACAGTTTCAAACATTTGAGGAGGCTTTGTCTCACCTTTTTCTAGACTGCCAGTTTTACTATATCATCCATCTGTACTGAAATAGGAGCTATTTAATTGTCTTTATTTTCTTCAATTCTCATTAGAGTTCGCTTTTACCCTGTTTTCCCCCAAATAAGACATCCCCTGATAATTAACCCAATCGGGCTTTTGAGTGCATGGCAACAAGGCCAAGCGCTTATTTCAGGGTTCCAAAAATAATAAATAAAAATAAGACAGGGTCTTATTTTGGGGGAAACACGATAGTGGTTTAAGTTATGAGATTGCTGTCAGAAGCATCTCTGTGAGCGGTCATGGGTCTTCCCAGATACACCCATGTTTCTACAACATTCCGTGGACTGCATTGGTTGTCGATTGGTTTCTGGACACAATTCAAAGTGTTGTGATGACCTATAAAGCCCTACATGGCATTGGACCAGTTTACTTACGGGACCGCTTTCTGCCACATGAATCCCAGCGACCAGTTAGGTCCCACAGAGTTGGCCTTCTCTGGGTCCCGTCGGCCAGACAATGTCATCTGGCAGGGCCCAGGGAAAGAGCCTTCTCTGTGGCAGCCCCGGCCCTCTGGAATCAACTCCCTCCAGAGATTTGCATTGCCCCCACCCTCCTCGCCTTTCGCAAAGGTCTTAAGACCCACCTACGTCGCCAGGCATGGGGCAGCTAGACTATGCCCCCCCTCCCTGACCATTAAATGTTATGTGTGGATGTGTCTGAGTTAATTGACTGCTTTTTAATGTAGTGGGATCTTAGCTGATAGTTTTAACTAATAAGATTTGTATACATGTTGTTTTTTTATTTATCCTGTGATTCGCCCTGAGTCTTCAGAGAAGGGCAGCATACAAGTCTAATAAATAATAATAATAATAATAATAATAATAATAATAATAATAAATTATCTCCTTTTTCAGCAAATAGCAGAAGAAAGCCAGATACGAATCGAACTACAAATGGCTCTGGACAGCAAAGATAGCGACATAGAACAGCTTCGATGTCAGCTCCAAACAATTCATATTGGTCTAGACAACAGCAGCATATGTGGCCCTGGTGAAGTAGAAACGGATGATGGTTTCCCTGGTAAGATTCGTCCTTCTCTCTTTTGGAAGAAAAGAAAACATTATAATTAATGACTCCCTATTTTGGGAAGTTACAATTGGAATGTCCTTCTGTTGTTAAAATTTTAATCCTTTCTACCTTTGAATAAGTCAAATTTAGGTTATAGTTCCTAATGCAAATCAAAATCTGTTGCATTATTCTATTTCAAAATAATCAAGTTGTGAGGTGTGTTTTTTAAAAAAATCTATTTTTCATTAATCCTTTCTGCATTCCCCCCCCTCCTCTTTCTGTTGGGTGCTCAGTTCGTATCACTCAGTCCCACACTTCAGAATCTATGTCTTTTACCTACCAACGCTCTTCCACCTCTGTCAGTATTGCCACTAAACCTTCCAGCTCTTGTGTGTTTCTCAATTCTGATTCTGACTCTGAGGAAGAACCAGTGTCTTCTGCACCACCCCCTTCAGAACCTGACGATCCAGGTGACCTTCCAGAAGATGTGTAGTGACAAAACGCTGCTGCCTATTTTCCATTACTAACACTGAGGACAGTAGATAGCAAGGAGGAATGTACTGCATGAGAAAGGAGCAGCAAATAATCTTAACCTTTAATCTTAGATTCCGTGGATGTTGCATTCATGTAGGTGCATGAGATATGCATGTTTTCCATTTATCTGCAGATCCTCTGTGCATAACTGAAAAAAGATAGGACTACAAGCTTTTGGATAATTTACTTTATATTGATATTTAATTAATATAAAAAACAAAAAAGGAAAGCATTAAAATAATAGTGGCATTGATACATACATTGACAAAAAAAGTGCAGAAAGTGTTCTGACAAAAAGTGAAAAATACAACCAAAACTTAATACAGTAGTACCTCTAGATACGAGCTGCTCCACATGCGAGTATTCCAAGTTACGAGCCGCGACGCGTGCAAAATTTCTGTTCGACACCCGAGCTCAAATTCGGGATATGAGCCGAGCTTCCGCTAGGTGGCGCAAAAATCTCCTTGCTTCCGGTTACCTCGGCGCGAAAAACAAAGTCTAAAGGCATTCGTTCGAGATGCGAGTTGATCGACTTACGAGCTCGGGTCTGGAACGAATTAAACTTGTATGTCGAGGTACCACTGTATACATTATAACAGTAAACAATTATAATCCTATAATTGTCTAATAAAATATTATTCAAATACATACATATTTCTAATACATTTCTAACCTACTATATTTTGTATAAATGAGGCTCTTACTGCAAGATTTAATTGTTCCATTGAAATGGTAGGATCTGACCATTTAGTGAGGGGAAATTTCAATTGGAAGTGTATCTAATTAGTCCATCTAATTGTAGCATTGTGTTTTTCAAACTCTCACACTTTCTGTAACATTTCACTCTCTCCCAAAGCCCAAAGTCTAAGTTGAGAATTTATTATGAAAACCCTTTCAATTACAGTCATTTAAATGCCAGATAATAAGTTCGTTTAGATAGTACTGATTGAATTTTTTTCAGATTATTTATTATTATTATTATTATTATTATTATTATTATTATTATTATTATTACTTATTACTTATTAGACTTGTATGCCGCCCCTCTCCAAGGACCCGGGGTGGCTCATAATATACAATACAAAACAATATGAATACAAATCTAATAGTTAAAACAGTAAACTAAAATCCCACTATATGTCAGTCTACTCAATCGCATCCATACATAACATTTAATGGTCAGAGAAAAAGGAGGTATGATCTAGCTGCCCCATGCCTGGCGACATAGATGGGTCTTAAGTGTCTTACGAAAGGTGAGGAAGGTGGGGGCAGTGCAAATCTCCAAGGGGAGGGCTTATTCCAGAGGGCTGGGGCCACCACAGAGAAGGCTCTTCCCCTAGGCCCTGCCAGACATTGTCTGGTCGACAGGACCTAGAGAAGGCCAACTCTGTGGGACCTTATCAGCGGCTGGGATTTGTGCGGAAGAAGGCGGTCCATGTAGGGCTTTATAGGTCGTCACCAACATTATGTACTTTGGCAAGGGTGTTCAGGTTTTGAACAACAACAACAAAATCTCTCCCAAACTAGATTTCTCATCAGAAATCACTTTAAGAAACAGAAGGACATGGAAAGTGGATATTTTCCAGTCCAAGATTTCTGTGGCAACTTTCCACAGACTGGATTTAATAATAATTGCCTCTGCTTAAGTTTCTAACTTTTATATATTGCGTTTCTATTTTAACAATTTTTGTACACTGTCCAGAGTCCTTCCCTGAGGCAGATGGGTAGTTTCAAAATGTGAAAAATAAATATAAATGGCATTTAGATTTATATACCACTTCACAGTGCTTTGCCCCTAAGCAGTTTACAGAGTCAGAATATTGCCCCCAACGGAATGCTGAGTCAACGTTGAGTTTGGTGAGATTTGAATTGCCAAATTGCTGGCAGTAGGCCCGAAGTAACCTGCACTCTAACCACTCCGCCACCACAGCTCTTGCATCTAAGCGCATATTTATCCAAATCTTCATTTAAGTTTTTGTCGCTCAACATTCCCCCCCCCCAAATTTTATAAATGTCAACAAAATATAAAATGCAAAAAATTAGAGAAAAATAATTAAAAAGAGAAAGAGGATAGGGGAAAAAACAAAATTGGAGTGTGCAAAGAAACAAACAAAAAAGTTATTTAAAATAGTAATTTCTGACTTTCATCAATACAGATAAAAACCTAGAACTCAATGATTCTTTGAACAAGACTAAACCAAAACAGACAGTACTATTATCATCTTAAACAAGTCTAATCACTAAAACCTAAGGATACAATTTCATTTCTTTCAATTTCAAACAAAAAAAATCCAAGAGTGGCTCCCAAGTGGGAAGGGAGTTAGGTAAAGTATTTTCTTTAATCAAAGCAGTCAGTTTCACAGTCTCTACCAATACCATTAATTTCACCATCCATTCTATCATTCTGAATTTGAGTCATTCCATCTTTGCATATAGTGAAGCCTCGCTGTTGTCATACAGTGATCCCTCGATTTTCGCGGGGGTTACGTTCCAAGACCTCCCGCGAAAATCGATTTTCCACGATATAGCGGTGCGGAAGTAAAAACACCATTTTTGGCTGCCCCCCGCCCGCCCGCCCGATTTCCCTCTGCCCGGCTGGGGAGGTGGATTCGCCGCCCCCACCAGCCCGATCTCCCTCCGGTGGCTGGGGAGGTGGATTCGCCGCCCCCACCAGCCCGATCTCCCTCCGGTGGCTGGGATGGTGGATTCGCTGCCCCCACCAGCCCGATCTCCCTCCGGTGGCTGGGGAGGTGGATTCGCTGCTCCCACCAGCCCGATCTCCCTCCGGTGGCTGGGGAGGTGGATTCGTCGCCCCCACCAGCCCGATCTCCCTCCGGTGGCTGGGGAGGTGGATTCGCCGCCCCCACCAGCCCGATCTCCCTCCGGTGGCTGGGGAGGTGGATTCGCCGCCCCCACCAGCCCGATCCTTTTCCTTATCAGCGAAAATATGTTACACACACAAGCCATTCCTCCTTTGGCTGGGGAGAAGAGACCCCACCGGGCGCGAGCTGCTCTGTTATTCGCCGCTCCTCACCGCCTTCACCTCGCTTCGCCTCAGCTGCTGCCCGCTGCCTTCATCTTCTCCCCAAACTCCTCCTTCCCCGCCAAAGCAGCCACCACAGTCGAGCGCGTGAGCGATGCAGGGCAGCCCAATGCCGCCGGGAGGGGAATCCAAGCCGGTGGCTGAGGACGCGGATCCACTGCCCTCGCAGCCCGATCTCCCTCTGTGGGGGGGGGCGACGAATCGACGATCGGGGGCTGTCCGTCCCTGTTGGGTGGTGCAGGGCAGGCACAGGGAGGGAGGGAGAGAAAATTGAATGAAGGAGGGAGAGAAAGAAAGAGTAAGAGGTAGAAAGGATAGAGAAAAAGGAAGAGAAAGGGAGAGAGAAGTGACTCTTGGTGATGACGTATGACGTCATCGGGTGGGAAAAAACGTGGTATAGAAAAAAAACCGTGGAGTATTTTTTAATTATTATTTTTTGAAAAACCGTGGTATAGCGTTTCGCGAAAATCGAGACCGCGAAAATCGAGGGATCACTGTATATGAATTCCATTGTGTGTGTTTTTTAAATTTGCTTGTCCGTTAAGCTTAATTCAATTGTACTTTAAGAATTCTCTGAATTAAATTAAATATCTGATCTATAATAGATGATGGATAGACAGGCAGAAACACACACACACACAAGTTGAGACAGGAGGAGAATTTGGAGCCTAGAGGTTAAAAGCTACTGCCCTATAGGTGGACTGCCCAGGTTCAAATCCCAGTAAGAGATGGGAGATGATGGGAGCTAAATAGCTTGAAATAGATCTATAGTAGTCTCCCTTCATTTTCCTTATCAGCAAAAATATGTTACATATATTCTTAATTTCTCTCTCTCTCTCTCTCTCTCTCTCTCTCTCTTTCTCTCTCTCTCTCTCTCTCACACACACACACACACACCTAGATATTCGTTAGCTTTTTTACATATTCACCAAAGATGATAAAAAAGTATCTTCACACTGATTGTATTTACAACGTATATTTAACACTTCCTTATGCATCTTTTATGGTATATCATCTTATAAAAGTCCTCATTCAACTTATAATTCCATGCAAATTTCAATCTTTTACTCCACATATTCTCCAGTTAATCAAATGTCATGTTATTACCAAAGTTTCTTGCCCATTTGATCATATCTTTAACATATTCATCCTCTATCTTCATTTGCAAAATTAATTTATGCATCTTAGCAATTACTTGTAGTCATTAGTAAATAATTGTGCAAAACATGCCCAACTTAAAATCAGTTTTTTAATTAATAAAATCAAAATTCTTTTTATCCACTTTAAATATTAATATCTCTCCAATTAACATTCAATACATTTTAAATTCCAACTATATTTCCAGTGCTGCACTTTCAGAAAGATCTATAAAAGCAACGATTCCTTAAAGAAGTCAGACATGCTTATTTGGTTTTAATGTGCTTCACCTAAATAATAATGTTAAACAATTATTGTGGTAATTGGTTTTGGAAGAAAGCACACTACACTCTGTATGTTAAATAATGATGCTCCTCACAATCCTCAAACCTAATTGCACTTTTCCAAAGAGGAAAGTATTTTAATTTTCTTTATTGAACTAATAATCAGTTGTCCCTATCTGAACTCCCAAGCTGAAGGCCAGCCAGATGATGTACTGAGAACCCTTGCAGGATATCTTGCAATACAAAACATGTGCTTTGTTTAATTTTTTGCAAAAATGAGTGGAAGGCAACAATAATAATGCTTTGTGTATTTCTGCTCTGGGACATAATATATATTTACTAATAAGAATGTGACATAGTTACATGATGTGGCATAACTGTAAGAGAACGTTGCTTGTTTTTGCTTGTAAATTTCAGCTGTTTTATTGCTTGTAAGTTTATAGGTTAGTATAACATGTAATAAATGCCATCTTTCTTAATGAGACATAACATTAAAACAATGGGATATCTGTATAATACGGTTTAAAAATATTAATTCAATCCTTTTCAGAGTCACGACTTGACGGATGGCTATCATTGCCTGCTAGAAACAACACAAAGAAATTTGGTTGGGTAAAAAAGGTAAATAATACAATTTTTAGGATGATACTTTGACATGATATGCACCACTAGGTGCTATTCAAAAACAAAAGAGTCAAACCATTGTTTCTGCAATTGTGCTGCTTTTAAGAAATTATGGTCCTGGTTATGTATTACAATCAAAAGACCACTAATAGCATAAGAAGCTATTAGTGAAGAAGCTACTATCCTGTAGCAGTTGTGCTATGAGATAAGCATACACAGTCACAGAGAGTTGTTTTTTTATTTTTGTATGTTGGCTTTCTTTTACTTGAGTAAATTTTCATTAGGGAATGCTAGGTGTAGGAGTTTGAAAAATTTTCAAAATCTGTGCAGCAGAAAAAGGTATACAACACAACAACCTTCCATCCAGGTGTTTAATTTCAGATAGTTCTAACTTAAAGATCAGTAGTAACATAATATATCAATTGTTGGCCAAAACTTATGCAAGTACCAAGTTACTTATCTCATTTTTAAAAATTTCATTTGTACGTTATACATTGTTGTATTTTAAATTTTTTGTACTGGTTTTGTTGCATGCTATATTTTTTTTCTATGGAAGCTGCTGATAATTACTTTTATTGCAGTGTCATAGGAATATATTTAATAAATAACTAAAAAGTAGGATATTTTGTTTGAACTTTAAGATGAAATATGTTTTGTAGGAAGAGTGGCTACTCTATTGTATTTTGATTGTAGCCCAATTGAAAGATACTGGATCTTTAAATTGCCTTATTAAAATAACATTTTACATACTTTCATTCTCTCAAAAAGTTGCCATGCAAAATTTGATTATATAAATAAAATCCATTTGCAACTTATACTTAACAATTTGTATTGTTTAACAGTATATAATAGTCAGCAGCAAGAAGATACTATTCTATCATAATGAACAAGATAAGGAACAATCCAATCCATACATGGTACTGGATATAGAGTAAGTATTGTGATTTTTTTAAAAAAAATTCTGAATAAGGTCAAAAACATTTTTGATTCTGGAACTCAGTTAACAAAGTGCATCTTTCAATATGGTGAGTTAGTTAAAATAAATTAGATCCCTTGATGAATTTGTAAATATTCTAAACTCTACTCACCTGTTGTGTAAAGCAGAGCAGCTTTAGCAAGTTTGAAATTTGTGTCATTAAAATACAGTGTTTTAGGATTTAATGATTTTAAATGGTCATAAATTTAATAAATCTTAATGGGTATTTCATTAATCAAATTTATATCATTAGTCCAAAATGATTGCATGGTGGAGAATCCATTCTACAGACAGATGTATTATAAGGGGATGGAACCTTGAGAAAGCTTTAAAAATCAAAATTTGGATTAAGAGCACAATTGAAATCTTATTTAAAGTCCAACATAAGCTCTATGAAGTAATTGAGAAAACTTCTAGAAATATTGCCATTTTAGGGCTTCACGTTTAAATGATTCATGGTTAATTAATTTACATTTTTGTTTCACATCTTCATTTCTGTTGCTATAGCAAACTGTTCCATGTTCGACCTGTCACACAAACGGATGTATACAGAGCAGATTCTAAAGATATTCCCAGGATTTTTCAGGTATCTTATTTAAAACTTTTAACCAAATAAAATGTAGACAAAGATGAGATGCCATGTTTATTAGACAAATGAGAAATAAACATATTGAGAAGCAAATTTTTCCCTCAAAAAATATTGCAAAGAAAAAAGTGGGGGAAACCCTTTCTGACTGAATTTTTCCAGATATTTTGTGAGGCATCATATCTTTTACTGAGAATCACATTTTTTCTTCAGCAGAAATAAGTTATTTCATAACCACTTTATAATAATTATACTGTATTTTTGGAGTATAAGTATCATTCTGCCTCTGCCTACCAGCATCCATCAATATTCATCTTGCTAATGTCCTGTCAGTGTGTGAGAGAGTTGAGGGCTGTTTGGAAACTGAAACAGTGTCTGCTATGTGAGCAGCAAGGAGACAGCAAGGAGTCTGGCATGGCTTAGCTCAACTGTTCTACACTTAAACTGCATGTGCTTATTTCTCAAACTAAAACTGAAACTCAAAACTACTCCTCTGCTTTTTTAAAAATTGTATTTACTACCACGTTGGAAAACGTGCTTTTGGTATTGTATTTTTATTTCGTGTGTTATATTATATATAAAGAGAAGTTATTGAATCCTGCTGAATCAGTTACTTGTGTGTGCTTTCTGAATGTGATTGTTACTACAAACTCTGGCACGTCTTTGCAGCAAATAGTTAACAGCCAGGCCAGGTTCAGCACATTATTACAACCTGATTCAGTACGATCTGCTGATTGGTGAGTGGATCGCCCTCCTGGAATACCCCCAATTAGCTGTTACAGGCTGCAGGGATTGCCACAGACCATCGCCTCCTTCGTGCCTCACGTTTTTGACTACATTCGGTGTAAAAGACACACCAAATTTTCACCCTCTTTTTTTGGGGGGGTGGGGGGGTGTAAGTGCATCTTATACTCCCCCCCCAAAAAACGGTAATCATATGCATGCTTTCAAATTAGGTGGTGAAAACCACTGTTTTACCATGTTAAGAATAGAAGAAAAATCTTGCTAAGAATTAATATGGGGAAGAGGAATATTTAAGAAGCATAATTAATACTTTGTCATTAGAAATGTGTTTTCTCTTATCAGTATTACTGACTTTTTCCCCAATTCCAGATCCTCTACGATAATGAAGGAGAAAGTAAAAAAGAACAAGAGTTTCCTGCAGAATCGTCAGGGGAAAAATCAAATTATATTTGCCACAAGGGACATGAATTTATACCTACCCTTTATCATTTTCCAACCAACTGTGAAGCTTGCATGAAACCTTTGTGGAACATGTTCAAACCTCCTCCTGCTCTTGAATGTCGCCGTTGCCATATCAAATGCCATAAAGATCACATGGATAAAAAAGAAGAAATAATAGCACCTTGCAAAGGTAAGCTTGAAGGGTTCCTTAGTTTTCTCTGAGCTGGGTTGCTTTCTTGCAGAGGTTTCATTCCCAAACTAGGTTACACCATCAGTGATGATCAAACTTGTGTTACAATATTCTCCTTTAAAGGTAAGTTTAAAATAAATAAAATCCAAGTGGATTGCAAGTTGATCCTTAGAAAATTCCAGAGTCCAGAGCTAGATTAAAATTTCTTAAAATTAAAATGACCCAGAAGAATATGCATCAATCTGGATGGATGTTAATGGGCTCAAGCTCAACGCTGCCAAGACAGAGTGGCTGCTGGTTTTGCCTCCCAGGGACAATTCCATCTGTCAAAAATGGACAAAGTATGTAATTTAATGTGTTGGTTTAAAAAAAAAAACATTTATTTTTTAAAATAAGATGTGGTTTCTCTTCAAATTAAGTGTAGTGTACTAATACGAATCTGTTCTAAAGTTCTTGTTTTTAATATATTCCAGTGAATTACGATATTTCAACTGCAAAGAATCTATTACTGTTAGCTACTTCTACAGAGGAACAGCAAAAATGGGTTAACCGCCTAGGGAAAAAAATTCCCAAAAAGCCTCCAGCACCAGATCCTTTTGCACGATCTTCACCCAGAACTTCCATGAAGGTCCAGCAGAGCCAGTCTCTCAGGCGGCCAAGCAAACAGCTTCCACCAAATAAAAAAGAAAGCTTTCCCCCAAGGTAAAAAGTTATATGTACAAAATTGTGATAAGTGTTTAGAACGCTGTCCTGGGCACTTGCGGGAGTCATGCCAAGTATTTCTTTGCTGAGATGTATCCACCTGTGAAATTCTTCCAGTGCTTCTATTTCAGGGAATGTAGTTACTCTCTTCTGGCTGAATCCTATAGACTTGTGGATTTAGATCTTAGAAACCATGAATCCTTTGCTTCTCCTCTCCAGTGTCTGAGGGAAGGAAAAGTTATTGGTTTATACAGCTCTCCTTTATAGTAAGATTATTTGATTTGGAAAAGTGAAATTTAAATCTTAGAAAATTATGCGGAGTACAATACATCCCAAGTCTGTATTTTTATTTTATTTATTTTATTTTATTTTATTTTTATTTATTGATTTATTGGATTTATTGGATTTATATGCCACCCCTCTCCGCAGACTCGGGGCGGCTAACAACAGTAATAAAACAGCATATAATAATAATCCAATACTAAAAAAAGTTAAAAACCCATTATTATAAAAACCAAACATACATACAGATATACCATGCATAAAATTGTAGAGGCCTAGGGCAAAGAGTATCTCAATTCCCCCATGCCTGGCGGCAGAGGTGGGTTTTAAGCAGCTTACGAAAGGCAAGGAGGGTGGGGGCAATTCTAATCTCTGGGGGGAGTTGGTTCCAGAGGGCTGGGGCCGCCACAGAGAAGGCTCTTCCCCTGGATCCCGCCAAGCGACATTGTTTAGATGACAGGACCCGGAGAAGACCCACTCTGTGGGATCTAACTGGTCGCTGGGATTCGTGCAGCAGAAGGCGGTCCCTGAGATAATCTGGTCCGGTGCCATGAAGGGCTTTATAGGTCATAACCAACACTTTGAATTGTGATCGGAAACTGATCGGCAACCAATGCAGACTGCGGAGTGTTGGTGTAACATGGGCATATTTGGGAAAGCCCATGATTGCTCTCGCATCTGCATTCTGCACAATGTGAAGTTTCCGAACACTTTTCAGAGGTATCCCCATGTAGAGAGCGTTATATGGTATGTATATGGTATGGTATGGTATGTCATACATGAACTAGCAATAAATATTAACATTTCACCTAGGATTTTCTATATGACAGAAGTGGGAGTTTTGTGACACAGTTAAGAAGACAGTTAAACTATATCCATAGCAATGGAATGCTAGGTTAACAATAACACTAGGAGCATTGATTTTATTAGTGAAAACTAGGTTGCTTATTTGGAGCCTGCGGTATGTAGATAAATAGGGCTGCACAGTCCATGTGCAATATCTAAAAGGCCTGGGATTGCAAATATAGCACCTGCCTGCAACAAGTGGAAACAGCTGCATCATCTCTAAAATCATGCCGCAGGTGCCCTACTGCCAAATTGATTTACAGTTTTCCTTTGGCTTGCTTATTCCTATTGGATGGGCCACCCCTTCCTCCTCAGTTTTTCAATTCAGGGTAACAGTGTAGAATAAATCATCAATGGAATTTCACCCATCTTAGAAAGGCATAAATAAGTACCTGTAGATCTGAACCCAATAGGATATATTAGCCCATGTTCACTTGTTAAAAGTGTATCAACACATGATATGTTTTTGGGTTCCATTACTTCACCACAGTTTTATTTTATTTTTTAGTACTGAGCCTGCCCTGCGAATTATTCTTCACTGAATTGTGTTTTTCTATACTATATTATTTTATTAGTATATCAAGAGTAAGTAATAGGGAATTATGATTAAAGTACAGATGCATGTTAAGTGAAAACTAACTCTGAGAATTTGTCTACAAAGCATAAATGACAACATTTTGAAATAAATAGTATTTGTATAATAATTAGCTCAATAGCTTATTTAAAATACTAAGCAGTTTAAAATGTATTCCATTTGCATTACCCAACTGCTATTATCTACAATGGCCCATGCTGCATTAGGGAGCTGCAATCTAAAACCAAAATATTGTCATTTAACAAAACACCAATTTTGAGTATGTTTAATGGCGTGAAAAGCATTTTGTGTGCATTTCATGCTTTGCTCTGGGTTTTTCTTTCTAATTGTTGCATATACCGTACATTATTAAAGAAACAGATAATTTGTTTTGATGTCGAGAAAAGACCATAAAAATAATGGAGTAAGTGTTCTAGTTTAATCCAAAGAAAACTATACTTTTAAATCCCTTTGAAATTATGAAGTGCCTTTAAAATGTTAGTATTCTTTTCTTGAATGTGAACATTTAGTTTTTACTAGTAATTCTAAGATCAGTATTCCCCAAGTAATCATAATTAAAGTTTCAGGCAGGAAGTTGAGATCTATAAAATCAATCCAGGACAAGAAAGGTCCTGAGAAATCTGGAACATCCCATTTCCTCCTGGGTCATGCTGAACCTTCTCCTGGACCATGTCATTCTACATTCAATGACTGAAAGAGTTATTTGACAGCAACTTAAATGGTTGCACCTAACATTTTGCTTCAGAGGACACACTGTCCACAGTTTATCCCACTACCCTTAAAGGATAGATCTAGCTTACCTCCTATCTTGGTCTCAGGGTAATTGGTGCGTTTTTCCACTTGCAATAGAACCCCAATGTGTGTGCATAACTATAGGATACAGTGTGTGTAATTTATTTATTTATTTTATTTATTATTTGGATTTGTATGCCGCCCCTCTCCGAAGACTCGGGGCGGCTCACAACAAGTGAAAAACAATCCAATACAATCCAATTAATTAAAATATTATAAGTTTAAGAAAATCCCCAGTACTAACATACACACATACAGGCATACCATACATAACTTCAACGTGCCCAGGGGGAGATATTTAGTTTCCCCATGCCTGACGGCAAAGGTGGGTTTTGAGGAGTTTACGGAAGGCAGGAAGAGTAGGGGCAGTTCTGATCTCCGGGGGGAGTTGGTTCCAGAGGGCCGGTGCCTCAATTGATACATGGTGTGCATAATACAAATGATATCAACTGCAGCTTAAATATAAATGTTTTGGGGCATATATGTTTCTCATTAAGGAAATGTGCTTTAGGTTTAGCTTGTTCCTTAATAGATTAATATGATAAACTGCAGCGTAACTTATTCAGAAAAAAGGTGGATAAAAGGTTGGTTTTATATAGGTATAACAGAGATGTTCTTTCATTTTGACTGACAAATGCATTTTAGTTTAGAGTTCAATAGTGGAACTTACAAAGGCAGCTGATATGTTTTGACAGCACAGCTCTACTGATTTAGTAACATTTTTTAAAAAATTGATTCATAATCAAATAGTATTGGTTAACTAATCAGCATCTGAAAAAAACAAAAGGCACAGATATCTTTATAAAAGATAGAAAGGGTAGGCTTTAGTTTTGAAGAGGATGACATGTCTGTTGGAGACTTCATTGATAGATTTACACAATGAGGTCATCACAAATGCCCTTGATCCTTGAATCAGTTCTTCTGATTTACCAAGGTGCACCTCAATTCCTCTTTGTTGAACTTTCCATCAGAATCTCATGAAAGGTTCTTCGGTCTTATTCAGCTTTAGAGCAGGCGGAATGGACATTTGTTTGGGTTCTGCTTCTCCCAGATGCCCCAAATGAATTGAGATGCCACAACGGAGATTAGGGACAGAGATAACATATACCCAACTGAGCTATGCTACAGGAAGAACCACTGTGGTGAATTCTGTATGCTCAGAGTAAAATTTCAAGGGCACACAGGAGTAATTGAACTTTAGATTCATTTACTTACAGTTAAACCGTTTAGCACTGCATCTGAAATAAACAGATATGCAAGTCTAACACGACACTCACATAGTTGCTTTAATCACACAAAGCCATCCATTTGTTTCTACATCTTGGGTTGCTTTGTATTGATCAGCGGTGAAATCTACTTACCTTCCCTATTGGTTCGGAAGCACTTGTGCACATGCCACCATCACACATGCTTTTCACCCTTTGTGCATGCACAGGCTATGTGCATGCGCAGAGGGTTAAAAAACAGAAAATGGTGATGTCTGGGCGGAGTTTCATGCCGCCGCCGCTGCTGATTCTCCAGACCACCAGCGGCGGCTGCTACTGGTATGCCCAAACTGGGCTGAACCATTAGCATTTCACCCCTGATTTTGACATATAAAATTGCGAGAAGTCTACATTTGTAGAGTAAGATCAGTATGAATTACTTAAACATACTTGCATATGCTTTATAATTTGTACACATTCTACAACAGAGATAAAAGCTCGTGTTGTTAAATCATATTTTTTGTCAAACTTTTATCTTTTGTGGTAGTATCTCTAAAGTTTTATGGTAGGAAGTTATATTCCAAGGAAACTGCTTTTTCCCTCATTTCTTCTTCCTTGGAAAAATTCTGAAGCACTAGCAAAATGCTTTCAGAAGTAAGATGAGGTGACTCTATAACAGTGTTTCCCAACCTTGGCAACTTGAAGATATTTGGACTTCAACTCCTAGAATTCCCCAGCCAGCGAATGCTGGCTGGGGAATTCTGGGAGTTGAAGTCCAAATATCTTCAAGTTGCCAAGGTTGGGAAACACTGCTCTATAACATTTGTGAGTGCCAATTCTTCATCATTCCAGTTTGAAAGCACTGACAATAAATGAAAACCCTAGGTCATTTGTGCTGGGAAATACCATGCATTCCATACATTGTGAGACACACTTTGACATCCAGGAGTTAATTTTAAGAATGCACACAAGACTTGTGCACATGTTGTTTACATTTTAACCAGCTTCAGAAATGGTAATACATGCACAAGAAAAGCAATGAATGTTTCAGTAGTTTTGATCATTCAGAATTGTTCCTAACTTGGCTCATAATAAAACCTCATTTTCCAGATTGATTGATATGGCATGTAGAGACTGGGATTGGTCATTTGGTGATGTTGATTTTGATGTTGATTTTAATATTGATGATGCTGAGGACGATCTTGATGATAGCGATGATGATAACAATGTGTTTATTCTAAAGAGGTAAATGGATGAATATCTGCAGGAGAATGCATTGGTTTTATTGCAGCATGTGTTTTCAATTTTTCCCAGTAGAGCTATATGTGGTGGCTTAAAATCTAATAATAATAATAATAATAATAATAATAATTTGATCCATGCATGATTTTTATTGCATTGAAATTATGTCAAAACCCCTTATATGTTTACACATGCTTATTGTAGAATTTTCATGTATGGCTGCCTTTGTGCAAATCCACTTTTGAACATTCAGATCTATTATTTGTTATATCACATGTTGTTGCAAGCTCATATGTTAGTGACAAAGTAAAAAAAAAATTCCGTGCTTTGGTGTGGTATAGCTTGCTTTGCAAATATATTACACTAGATAATCAGCATAAGAATGATAGAACTTCTGGTCTCCATCCCCAAACAAATTATTTAAAGTTAGACTGGATTTCCTAATTTCTAAATCGCCTTCGAGGGGAATATAATCTTTCTTTTGAATCATTTTTGATTGGGAGAAAGATAGTCAGCTATATAAATGTTTTAAATAAATAAATGAAATGTAAACTAGATTCTATTCTAATGCCCATCACACTAAAGCCCAAAATTAAACAACTTTTTTTCAATACCACTCTAGAGATTTTTGGACTTTTTGTGGCACATTCAGGTTGCTTTGCTCTTGACCAAGAGTATCTATGATTGAGAGTTCTCCATTTTGCTCCATTTTGCATCAGTCTCATCTCTGATCCTGCAACAGCTTTGTTATTCAGTTTTCTCCAGCAACAAAGTGGGTTGTGACCATCAGTTTGAAATGAGAGTGACAAGCTGCTGTGTGTCTGAAGGAAAGAAATTAATTGCTCCTTTAAGATCAATACACAAAGAGAAATCTTTTGCTTTGCTAACGTGAACCAGACTGGCTGAGACCCGGCATTGGCTCCTTGTCTACTTCTGTTTCCTTAGAGTCCACAGACTATGAATTTGAATTTACTATATTTAAACTGACTGAGCTCTTTTCATTCTTTCTTTCAGCTAACTGCCTTCTGGGAAAGCAGTTTTCAAGGTGATCTTCATCCCTCTGAAATAAGACTGAAACACCGTACCTTGAGTTATGACTGCCGTTGACACCCGGCAGCCAAGAGCCACGGGAAGCAGGAGGAGGCCCAGGAAAAGAGTGGGGGGGGATATGCGGCGGGGGGGGGGGGCGGCGGCGCAGGAGTCAGGTGGGTAGGGGCAGGTGTGGAGTGCATGTAATTAGAGGAAGGCTGTGAAAAGAGGCGCAGGCTGTGTGCAATTACAGGGAGGCCAAGGAAAGGTGGACCCTGCACCCATTTTCTAAGCCTCTCTGAACTTGTACGTGTGCACATACATACACAGGTTCCCTGTGCCGTTTCCACGGGCTCCTTCCCTCTGATTGCATATACCTTGCACCCTCATTCCCTGGCCTTCTGAACTTGCACCATACACAGCACCCCATCCCCAACTCCCACGTGGCCTGCTCCGGGTTACCCAAGGCTCCCCCACCCCCGCATGGCACCCCTGCACTCCTTACCTGAGACTCCCTCTGCTTCCCATGTGATGACCTGCAAGACTGCATTTCGGGGTTCACTACTACTAGGGACAACCAGGACTTTAGTGATTATGGTCACCAAACAATCATGTGGCATCGTGCTTTTATCACATCTCACGAAACCTCTCCCCTCCCAACTGCAGTCGTAACTCAAGGACTTCTTGGCGTTACAAAGATTCTCCTGTATCACCAAATATGAAGAAATCCCTTTTACCACTGTTACTGCACTGCAACGCGCCTCCCCTGTGCCTCCAGCAGTGCCTGGTATCCCCTTCCTTCCAGAGGTCAAAGTAAGGAACAGACTTTTATCCATTGGAATGCCCTCAGCCAGCGCCCTCTGGGCTTTTGACCTTCTCTGATCGTCGTGCCCTGCAAGCTTCTGGCCTCAAGGCCTGGAATGGTAAGAAGAAGAAAAAAACCTCAAGAACGCCCAGGAGGGAAGACATCAAGTGTGCTCCGGACAGCCCCAAGGTCAGTATATTCCATCTGGCCAAACAGGAGCAGCTTCTGGGTCTTTCTCTTTCCAAATAGGCTGAATAAAAATCAGAGCTTTGGTTTTATTATCTGCTCTCTTTTGTTGCTATATTGTGCCTGAGCTACTGTGATGTTTGCTGTCTGTTCTTCACATTGTCTACCCATCCCCCACCTCTTCCTCTCCCAGCCTTCTCCTAATCCCTTTTGCCGGCTTCTGTCATACGAGAAAGATATAAATCTGGCTTCCGTGAAAAATCTAGAAGCCCTGGCCTAACTCTTTTCTCCCACGTGTCTCCGTTGCCCATCTTTGTATGTGAAAACCAGCTTCTTCGAGTGAACGACACTCCTAGCCTGCAGCCAAAACAGCAAAATGTCTCCAGAGCAAGAACGTCTCAACTCGCAGACCCCTTGAAAGAAAAAAATATATATAAACACATGGGGGTGGAGGGAGAGAAAGGATTCTCTTGAAGCTCTTTCCACAAAGATTCAACAGGGATCAAAATGATGAGGAGTTGGGAAGTATCCATCCTTGTTCAGCTTCTGGAGAGAAACGCTACCAGCAACTTTGCCAAAAGAAAGCAATGAGTAGCATTGGGTCATGTCAGATCGATGAAGACTGCATCTTAAAAAGTGACCATTATACTGTGTGTTGTATGTATTTTGGTGTTTAAATAAACACATTGTATTGTAATGCTGCAAAAAGTGTTTTTTAAATTTTTTTTCCATTTTATTTTTATACATTTATTCATATTACATTAATACAGTTTGCAACTATGCACTTGTATAAAGCCATAATGTTGACATTTATACCATTCATACTTGTTTATTCAGCATGTCTGCACTCAGCAGTTAAATATAATGAAAAGTCCCAGGTATGTACTTATTACCTAACAAGCAGTCGCAAATCTTGTTTTATCAGTTGTGAATGCCTTAAATTAATTTTGTCCCCTTAAAGTTTATGCTCATTCCTAATATTTAAGAGAGAAAAGAATGCAGAGGTTTACCAGCTCTTAAATGCAATTTTGCTTTGTTGCAGAATAATAGTGCACTATGTTTACATGTAATAGTTTATATCAATGTCAGTCTATATGAATGTGTACCTAATAGGTTTGAGAGGGGAGGGGTGGGGAATGGGGATCAGCTGAACATGGCTTCCAGAAACAATGAACTGGTAGTATTAGAACTAATATATAACTTTCATGCATAGGTATTTTGAAATCAGTTCTTTGTTCAATTCTCAGTATTAGTCACAGACTTTGTATTCTCCTTACTAAGTGCTATGATTTTCACTTTTTTTTTTTTTTTTGCATACTATCTAGCTGTGTGTTTTATTTCTGGGAAAAATATAACTATTTTTACATTTTCATCGCACAATGTTTAAGGAATTTTACAATAACTGAAAAATACTGTAGATGTATTTTAAACCTTTCAGTCCTATTCTCTAAGCACATAGCTTTAGCAACAGGAAAATAATCTCAGTTTTGTGTTTGAGAATTTGTGGAAGGAAAAGGCGCCGTGCAGGCACTTAATCTATTTTTTTTATGTTGTACAGAATATAATTTGTAAACTCATTCATGCTATGTCCATAATTTATCCCACAAATGCATGTTTTATATAGAATTACAGGATGCTATGTTAAACACAATGAGAGTAAAAAAAGAAATATTGGAAACTCTACTTTGGGATTTTTTTTAAAAAAAAATGTATGCATATATATGCACAGGCGTTGTATGATAATAGCAATGGAATGTAGAATCTGTTATTTGAAGAAAGGGACTGATACATTTCACTAGATTTTTTGTTTCAGTAACAGAAATTGGGTATTTAAAACGAGGGGGCTAGGAACTATTTGGTATCCAGCCTCATAAAAATTGGAATTGGTGTAGAATTCACCAAGCAGGACTCCTACATATTTTCATTTGTTTGTGCAGTTGTATGTGGTTACATCTGAGCTCATCACAGATCAGCTCATTCAAGGCTCATTTATTAGTTCACTTCAGTATATCACGCACAAAAAAAATTCAATTCACTTGGACCTATAACATGGCTGTTTCCACTGACACAGACTGAAAATCATGTACCTATAAAAGCATCTAATAATGCATATCCCAGGTTGCACATTTAAATAAACTTCTATTTTGGTTAATTTTTACAACTTCATGACACAGTGAAAGAATATTGTCTTGTGTGCTTGCTCTGAACAGTGAGTGTACAACAAAATATTTTAAGAAATGCATATTTTGCATACAAAACTTACTGTTTAAAAATGTAAACAATAAACCTTGTTTCAATTCACTAATGGCATACATATTTTATATTATAAATTGTTATTTGTGGGATGATCTGAATTGGAAGAAATATATTTTTTTTAAATAAACTATTTGAGTAAGATACTAATATTAGCAAGTTGATTTTTTTAAACAAAATGTGAATAACTGAACTGTACTTGAAACCAGCATTGTATAATAAAGTCAACATTGTACGTTGACTTTTACATGGTTATGTGAAAATCTATATTTAAAAAGTAATTTTATTTTGTGACTCAGGCTTTTAAATGCAGATCAAAAATTTGCTTTTAGAAAGAAGCCTGAGCATTTTTCTTTTTATCCAAAAGAATTAGTTGAAGCTAATCAAGATCTTTATGAAGGGAATTCTGCGTAAATTTTGCTGTCAGAAAGGTGTCCCATCAATCCCAAAGTAAAAAAATGTAAGACTATTTTGCTCATGTTCACACCTAAGTCTTAACTGCTCATGTTATTATTAAACTTAAAAGCCAACCAACTCTCCAGGACTCTGCAGATCATAACAATCAAAGTCCTTACAATAAAATTGATTAAAAATAAAGATACAGGATCATTCCTTGCTCTTTGCACAACATACACATTGCTTCTAAAACTGGCCATGAGTCTTGAATAGGCATTTTTAAACTTTACTTTGGTCTACCAGACACAATTCATCCATAGACATCAACTATTCAAGCTACCCTGGCAAGGTTCACCATATCAGTTAATGTGAAACTTAAATCTTAAGATTTCTTCACTTTTTCCAGGGCCAATTGTTTTGGTTCAGAACACCATGTTTTGCTGCAAGTTGATCTAAGTCCCAAACCTGCTTTCTCAGGAGGCATCTGGACTTCCATGTTTTTTCTTGGAAGACATTTCGCTTCTCATTGAAGAAGCTTCTTCAGCTCTGACAGGATAGTGGGGAGTGGAAGGATTTATATTTCTTGCAGACAGCTGATCATTTGCATTCCTTTAGAGAGTTGCTGAAGCACTTGAAGTAACAGACAGGGTCACCTGAGTCGTGCTGCTTCTTGTAGTCTGCAATTTTTTCTTTTCTTCTTTGAAGAAAAAAAGCAGGCTACAGGAACTAGTAGTACAGGAACAGGCTACAGGGATGCGTGCACGCATCCTCATTTTTTCAGCAAAACAAATCTCCGAAATCTCATGCATGCAAATGTCTCCTTGCAAGATTTTGCTTCTGCACATGCATAGGAAGCAAAAAAGACCAAAAATTTAAGAAAAAAGACCAGCACTGAAGTGGTTGCACACAAATTGCAGCTGCTACTGGTGCGTAGTCGCTTACCGCATCAATAGCAACCCACCACTGGTATCATGCCCCAAAAGACTCAAGGTTGTAATTGCTGCCAAAGGTGCTTCAAAAAATTTCTAAGTGAAGGGTCTGAATATTTATGCCAGTGTGATATTTCAGTTTTTTTCTTTTTAATGTAGAGATATTTCTAACATTGTTTTCACTTTGTCTGCAGCAGAACACAATTGACAGGAGTGAAGGAGGTCTAAATACTTTCTGAATGCACTGCATATGTACACATAAATGCACAGCCTATTTGGTCTAGTTGGTTAAGGCACCAGGCTAGGAGGAGGAAACTCTGAGTTCTAGCTCCATTTTAGGTACAAAGCCAACTGATTGATCTTGGGCCAGTCACTCCCTCTCAGTCCTAGGACGGATGCAGTGGCAAACCTCTTCCACAAAACTTTGTCCAATAAACTGCAGGGATTAATTCAAATAGCCACTAGGAGTCCACATTGACTTGAAGGTGCACACAAACATTCACAACAGACATTAACTTGCATGGTATTGTAATTTAAAATGTTTAATTTTTATATCATCTCAAATGGAATGCATGTAGGTATTTTTCTTTAATCCTTACAAAAATCCTGACAAACCAGGCTAAACAAAATGTGGCTTGCCCCACCCCCATAATAAAATCTGTTGCATCTCTAATTTGACAGAAATCCTTTACCTGGACAAACTGAGCTCATAAGTACAGTACTTATGGGGGAAGCTACAGAAATCGGTTCTGCCTTTGCTTTTTTTTAAAAAAAAAATATCATCCTCTAAATTGTAAATTGATAGTAGGGTCTGAGAGATAGGGAGATTCTGCTAGGGTCAACGTTAATAAAATGTTTAAAGCCCCACCACGCACAGAAAGTTGTGGATGTTTCAACATTGGAAATTTTAGAGAAGAGATTGGACTGCCATTTATCCAGACTCATGTAGGGTTTGGACAGGGGGTTGGACTAGAAGACCTCCAAGGTCCCTTCCAATTCTGTTATTCTATTCTATTCTATTCGCCGTTTCTCTGCGGCTAATTTCCCACATGGTAGATCAGGTCACACACACACACACACACACACATTATTCCCACGTGAGATGCACAATTCAAAAGTTAAAGAAATGTTGAAAATGTAAGTATTAGCTCCTTAGTATTAGCTACTTAGCTACTGCACTTAACATTAAACAAAAGCACTTTGTTTCCTTAATTAAGTTTAATTGCAGAAAGAGCATACTTAGTTCAAAGAACAGACACAGAGCTTTAATATTTTTTTCAAATGCTGCCCTTTATTGCTAAAGTAATTTTCAGAATTAAACACTAATGATACATTTATACTTGAAACCTACTCTGACACAAAATTGCTGACAAATTGTTGATGTTCTTCAGGTTTCATGTATTCATTTATATTTGGAGCCAAAGTATAACATTTAAAAGCTACTCAAAATAGCCATACAAATTTGGTTGCAAAAAATATAGGCTGACAGAAAAACCCGAACAAAGTATTAAGTTTATTTGAAGTGCAGGAACTGAAATAAAGGATTGTTGTTTGGTGGGGAGGGGCTTGGTAGTTGAAGCTGTTTTGAAATACCCTTAACTAAATAAAATACACAGATTGTTTTTTAAGATGAAGATTTAGAAGGCCATTAAGAATGAGGAAATGAGAGAAAGATTTCCTCCTTGGCTAGTTTATCTTTGGAGGATAAATTTCATGTTAATGGGGAAGAAAAAAACACCTACAGATAAGAATTGCCAAAAAAGCAGTTCTGAAAAGCCAGCAATTCAATAAATATAAAACATTAGTTTTCTGTTGGCTTGAACTGTTGTTGGTCCTACTGAACTAGAAGGATGGGATTGTCCATGGAGATAACCAACAAATAAAAATCAATCAGTTTGAAAACTCTGTTATGCAATCTGCTCATATAAAATAAAACACTTTGTTCATCTAGTCAATTATTTTTACGAACAGTAAGCATAAACCTCACAATGCATCTGAAGTCTTGGCACTGAATGTTAAGCACGTGTTTTTATGTAATATGTGAACAAATATGTAAACATCACCCCTCATTTAATGGAATGTCTCAATTTTGGCCATGTTGTTTAAAAGGGGGGAGGATCAGCACCTTATTCTTGCTTCTTAGCCTTCCGGTATTCAAATATAGTAGCAATGACCCAAAGATTAAGAGCCATCATGACTACAAAACGGATCAGAACTAGGAAGAGGAGGAAAAAATACTTATTAGCAATTACCAGTACATATCTTTAAATAAAACAAGCAAATCAATTTTAAACTTAGGAAATAGTTTCAATAGCTTTCAAACCAATAGTGCAATGTTTGTTTGTCTGGACATATATGCTGCCCAACTCCCAAAGGACTCTGGACAGCTCACAGCCAAATGCAAATAATATAATACAAAGCCACTAAAACAATTCAAAACAATTTAAAATTGGCAATTAAAAGTTTAAAAAATCATACATTTCTCTAGTGGCCAGATCTCTATGCTAGAAGACAAACTCCTTAATCTTTCTCCTCATGCAAAGCATCCCTCTATTCCTTCCCACCCCCAATTCCTTCCAAACTCCTTTAAAAAAGAAGTATGTGTTTCAAAGAAGGGTACAAGGAAAGTCCCAAACTGAAAACAAGCCCTTCAGTAAGGTGACTGTTCCCAGAAATAAGCTTCTACACACCAAACCTTGCAATGGGAGTGGGAATGTGAATTTGGAAGGAAAGAAGGAACAACATCAAACCCGTTACAAAGGAAGATATCTTGGGAAAGTAAAAAACGTAAGAAAGTCAAAACAACACTGCTATTGGGTTAGGTACAAGTGGAAGTACCGTGTTTCCCCGATAGTAAGACACCCCCGATTGTAAGACGTATCGGGGGTTTCAGGGGGGTCGGCTAATATAAGCCGTAACCCGAAAGTAAGACATATGTCTTACTTTCGGGGAAACACGGGGGTATTGCCGGGGGGGAGCCCGATGACGTCACTTCCAAGCTCCCCGCGCGCCCTTCGCCTCGCCGCGGCGCCACCGCCTCTTCCCCTGCCGAGGCTCGGCTGCAAGCGGCCAGCGAGGCTGACCGGCTCCAAGGCGAGCGGCCGGAGCTGCGCCCTCCTTCGCCCGCCTCCTTTCCAGCAGCTCCCCGCGCGCCCCTCGCGCCCCTCGCCTCCAATGTAAGACATACCCCGAAAGTAAAACGTGGGGCTTTTGGGGGTAAAAAGAAAGTAAGACACTGTCTTACTTTTGGGGAAACATGGTATAGAGAATTCCTGATAGGCTTTCAAGATTCTGTTACAAACTCCTCCCTATATTAAAAGTGCATTCCAGAATTCCTAGTGATTCCCATTTTATGGCCTGATTCACTTCAAAGGGCAGATTGGGAATAACCCTCATCTCTCAATTAGTATGTTACTAGGAACATAAGGACATTGTGACAGATGCTTACCCCACCATTCTTTTGACAGGCTCTCAATTATAAGAGGAAGTCCCACGTCTTACCTAGATTCTTGTGTCACTTATACAGAATCCCTCACAATCTCAATATTTAAAGTCAGCTCTCAGAAAGCTATATCATCTCAGCACATACAGGATAATTAAAAGTAAAGAAATCCTTTCTGCCTCGATGAGGCATTTGCAAAATTATTTTTTTGCTGTTTTCAAAATAGAAGGTAATAATAAACTTAAGGTTTATTCCTCCCAGAAAATATACATGTAAACGTGCATAATTAAATCTGCACATGGAAGGCAGGTTTCCTGCTCTGATCATAGCTGCAAAGAAAACCTCTTCAATGCTCCTATTCAAAGCTTTGGAGCAGAAGTCTTCAAACTTGGCAAGACTTGTGGACTTCGGCTCCCAGAGTTCAGAGAACAGCATAGCTGGCTGGAGAATTCTGGGAGTTAAATTCCACAAGTCTGAAAAGTTGCCAAGTTTGGGGACCCCTGCTTTGGAGGATGAGATGCTTATGAAGGAGATAGGCTGGATTTGAATCTTTCCTTCACCCCCTGAAGGAACTTCCCAGGATTTACGGAACGCTGTGCAAATCCAGCAGGGTCCTCCATTGATTTTCCAATGAAGGGCAGCAGATGACTAAATGATGAAGGGGAATGCGTATGTTTCCCCCATACCTCTCACTTCCTCAAACTTTCAACTGCTCAAACGTGACTGCTCGCAGTCAAGAATTCCTTGCCACACACCTTCCTTTTCATTCATAAAGACAAAGTGGCTTTTGAATGGGAAAGTTGTGTTCTTCTATTAAGCCCTTCTAATAAGAGCTCTTTCCTAGTTGTTACTCTTTTGTCTTCCATCGCTAGTAAGAACATATAGGTGTACTATTGGCATCCAGCCTCAGCAAATGTGCCTGCTTGTAGAAGCATCCTTCAAAGTGGACAAGTCAGGAGACAGACACAGCAAGGACTACAAGTAGTCCACAAAGTGTCACACAAAGCGTGACAAAACATGAGACTGCATCAATTACTAGTGGCTGTTCTAGGCACGGCTACGTTTCCCAAAAATTCTCCAAGAAACACACTCTTCAAACAATAGTCTCTTTTATTTTTCATTCAAACAGTTGTATGCATAAAACTGTAGCAAAGTAAAAAGCAAATAGAACTACTGGAGAAGTCTCTTTCTGTTGGGAAAACTAATAACATTTCTGGCAGCATTTAACATTGGACAACTCGGAGATAACAGGATTATAAATCACGGCTTCAGGCAATTTATCTTACCAGACTTCAGCAGACATTGAAAGATGCAGCTTCCAACTCATTTTGAAAAGCATATCATAGGACTTTTACTGTTTTATTTCAAGAACGTCACTAAATCTCGGCCATATTCTTTCAGCACAGTTGTCAGACCACGCCTTCATTTACAGCTGCATCCACACAGCTACTAATGTGGATTAATACCTCTTATCTTGAATCTCTTCTCATCTTCTGACTTTTCTCCTATATCTTGGATACAACCATTCATTTTCTAACACCTCTTGATTATTATCTGACAGGGACCAACTTTCTATTGTAACGTCCGCTCCCTAAGGCACTCCTAAATCACTGTCAACTTCACTCTCGGCTTCCCTTCCTTCTGATAACCTCCTTATCCCAGGATGAACTAAGGAACTTGGCTCATCGTCCTCAGAATCAGACATGTCCTGAGGCTGACAAGGATCACTCACAACAGTGTCAATCTTGGTAAGTCCCCGTTGCTGTCCTTAAGGTTCACATTTAAGCAAAGACCTCCACATAATTTCCTGCCGGCTTCCAGCAACCACAGTGCAAAAACCAATTGCAAGCGCTGGTTAGCTGGCAAGAAAGCTGGAAAGCAGGTAAGTGTTAGAAGGTGGGGAAGGGCAATCTGAGGGGTCAGCAGAGCATGCTGCAAGCGCATCAAGGGTTGGAGTGGCTGCTGCCAGGTGGGACATGGTGTGTGTGTGAAGGGGAAGCGGGGACTGGTGTACCATATTTTGAATCGAGCAAGGATTGAGGTAACTATTGCTGGTTGGGAGTGACTTTCAACCTTCCCTGCGTTGGCTTCTGCGTTGACTTTGCTTGTGGGAAGCTAGCAGGGAAGGTTGCAAATGGCAATCCTGTGACTCTGAGATGCTATAGAAGTTGTAAGAGTGAGCTGACTGCCAAGTGCCCAGATTGAGATAGTGTGACTATGGGGGTGCTGGGAGGACTGAAACATCAAGGACCAGTGGTGACTGCCTGTCATTCAGTGCCACTGTAATTTTAATTGCTGAAGAAGTGGTCTTTAACCTGGGTCTACCTGTACTGGTAGTTTATTGTTACGGAGTATAATAACAGAATCTGAAAGCCTCTTGTCCCATGAAAGATCAAAGCAGGTTTATTTTGAGTCTTTTTCTTAGGAGCCCACTTTTCCCAGAACTGAGGTCTTGTTGAGTGCCAACAGTTCTTGCATCTTTTACCAAAGATACCTCTACCTTCCTCTACACTTGCACTTCTCCTGTAGAATACGTTTAAAATCCCTGCTTAAAAGACTCCCCAATAATAATGTAACATTACCTGTAGAATCCTTTGTAGTCATTAATGTTGTAAATATTCTTGCTTTAATTGGGAGAAAGAGAGTGAAAGTTAACAGATTTTAAACAAATGAATTTCTATTTTAGCTGACAATTCACTTCCATTTTCTTTCAATCCTGGGAAGTAAAATATGCAGAACCATTATCATGCCTGGTGAAGAAATCTTGTCAAGCCTCTGCCTGAAATCTCCTCCCCCACCCCTTTTGGTATGCACTCACATGTTCCTCCCAAAATATTATCCTTCAACAAAGAATAGACACTTGTTTTCATTTTCTCACCAATTTTTGTAGGAATTAAAACCTTATTTCAACAAACTGCATTTAACAGTACAAGTTAGTACATTTTCCTGAGTATAAGATGTACCTTAGTTTTGGGGGAGGAAAACAAGGAAAAAAGGCCTCTGTTTCCCAGCAATCTGCCAAACAGTACAGATGAAATACCCACTGCTGTGTATTTCTCTGCGTGCCTGACTCATAGAAATAGCAAAGAATTGGAAAAAAGTGCATTATGGCAGTATATTACTATCAGAAAGTTTTCTTAAATGTAACCACACTAACTCCTCCCAATTATTTAAATAGATCTACTCTAAACATGACTAAATCAGGATTTAACTCAACAGCTTTATCTTAATATTAAACCGGACACTGTTACATTTCAAACTATGTTCAGAGCTGTTAAAATTCATGTGGCTTTCTGGAAGTATACATTACATTATTCTCTATTATTTAAAAGAAAATACAAGAGTACTGGGCCTCTTCAGATCAAGCATTTATTTTTAAAAAGCTTCTTCATTTTGTTAAATTGTCTAGAATAATAATAAAGCAGTCTTTAAAAAATAAGTCTAATAATTTGAACATTCTACAGATATTTATTGTTATTGACTTACCTCCTTGCATCCAGTTCAGCATAAAATAAAAATCTGTGTCTCTCTCCCAACAATTTGCCTCCTTGTAGCTAGTTTCAAATGGCAACTCTGCTGAGAGTCAGGAAGTGATACGGCTCTTCCCTGTTTGCTGCAAGGAGGTAAATCGCTAGGAGGCAGAAACCAAAGGATGGGGGTGGTTGGGGCTACATTTGGTGTATAAGACGCGCCCAAATTTTCACCCACTTTTGGGGGGTTAAAAGGTGCGTCTTATACTCCAAAAAGTATAGTAACTCATACAAGTTAACTTTTAAACTCCTCCAATAATTTTAAACATTCTATTTGGTGTAGTGATTACACACAAAATATCAGGCAGGAGTTCTGGGCCTAGCTGAAGCATAAAGCCAACTGGGTGACATTGGGCCAGCCACTTTCTCTCACACCTAGAAGAGAGGGAATGGCAAACCACTTCCGATAGTCTCCAAGAATTGGACATAAAGGGGGGGGGGGCGAGCGACATATACTGAAAAATTCTGTAAATATGTAGATATCACTTACCTGCACAGGTGTATGTGGCTAATGCCCAAGTTGTGGCACTCACTTGTTCAGAATCTTTAGTCTGCCAAAGACACCGGAGCTGAGCACCTTTACTTGCTGCACTGACCACTGTGCTCAGGTTCTGCAGAAAGGGAACAATAGGAATACAACTGTTAAAGCAAAGATCACATTGAAAGGTGGGAGGTGTCCATTGCTTCATTCTTTCTGTAAGCATCAACTGAATCATTGTTGCTGCCTATTCAAAAAGGATCTTGTGTCCCAGGACCCAAAGGGAAGATTCAGCTTCAGAGCCAACAAAGCAGCTGGCAGCTAGTGAAGATGACTTTTAACGCTAGGGTCTGCATGGAACAATTCCTTTGCAAGTTATGTGAAGCCGTACTGAGATTCATTTGACTTTAGACTATTGTAGAATCCACCTGCCATAGTTAACAAATCGTGGTTTAACAAAGATATTTCACTGTAGATCCTGTTTAATTGGGGGCTCTTCCGAGGTGGCATACATAACACAAATGACAAGACAAATTAAAAAACAGCTACTAAAATCAGGAACTCAAAAACAGAACCCTACAGCAACTGCAGCCCCTTTCTAGGAACTTACATCTAATGGTAGAACCAGTAAATATTGTAGAAATGTGAGACAACTTATTCTCACCTAATACCTAGAGACCCATTTTAAACTCAACTTTAAAAGGGCTGATAAGAAATCAGGATATATGGAATTGTCATGATACAAGGGGGGTCCTAACTACGGGCTAGACTATGTTGGCCTAGGCTACTATTTAGTCAGCAAGGAACGTAGACAAGATTGATGAGCTGATGCAGGCTAGTGTTTTATTGCCCCAGGGACAGAGAACTTGAGGCCTTAGGACTATACTGGGAATGCCAATCACAATCATCATTTTTGCTACAACTGGAAAAAATCGGTGGCAACTATTTTAGATACATAAAGTAATAAAGTACAAATTAAAAAAAAATTGACATAGTTTTTTTTTAAAGGAATTCCCCTCTCAATTCAGGGGGAAAAAATTCCTGTCTTCACTATTTTGGATTATTTCATTCCCTTGGCTCATGCACACATGCACAGCCCAGCCCTCAGAAGGATGCCCTCTCTAGGATATTGTAAGGCACGGTCTTTATTAATAGTCATACTGATCAATAGTGTAGTGAAGTTGTATATGATCACTCCCAAGGTCAGGTGATCATTTCAAGTTAATGTATTTATTTCTTCCTAATAACTAAGAACTAGACAAACTTGGATTTTCTGATACAATTTCTATTCTAACTTATTCATCTTGCGGTTTTCCAATTTCCATGACTACTTTGAGCAGCCCGGCTTTACAACAAGGCAAGCGGATACTAAAGTGTTTCAGGGCATATAGATTGCCCAGTATACCCATAGAATTTATACTTTAATCAAACTTTAATGAACTAACCTAAACTTTAATGAAATACCAAGATTATTGAAGGAAGCAATTAGACCCTCTCTTTATTTTGGCCTCGTGAACTTGAAGGAGCAAGCTGTTTTGTAAGCACGGTATACACTGGGGTCCCAAACCGGCCACATGATGTCACTTGCCCTCCTATTTGCCTCCCGCAAAGATCCATGATGGCCTAAGAACAACATCTTTCCAATCAACACAAAATGTTAGATGAACTCTAACTTTTAGTCAAGGGCTATGCTACATGACTAAAAGATGATACATCTTAATTCCAGTGAAGGAAAGCAGAAGATAAACAATAAGGTTCTGACTTTCCATTTCCATGAAGTTCCTTCCCCACGCACTTCATGGTGATTTCCCATTATAAACTGCAACATACAGAATGTGTACCGTATTTTTCTGAGTATAAGACACACCTTAAACTTTTGGGGAGGAAAATAGGGGGGGGAAATCTGCCTATCAGGTCTAGCGACTTTAGTCTGGTCAGCTTCACCACATTATTTTATTCCTTGGTTAGGGTTAAAAAAAACCCCTTATTTGGAGCGAGTAGCAATGAAAACAGCCGGCAAATACTTAGGACTGGAAAAAACATTCTTTGGAGAGAGTAACAATAAAAAAGCTTGCAAGCCAGTAAGAGCTGGAAAGATCGTTAACACCTCATTAGGGCTGAAAAAAAATTATTTGGAGTGATTAGCAATGAAAAAAGCCTGCAAAAGACAGAGCTGAAAAGCAATTAAAAATCTTACAAGCTGGGAAGATTGTTAGCACTTCATTAGGGCTGAAAAAACATTCTTTGGAGTGATTAGCAATGAAAAAACCCTGCAAGCCAGTAAGAGCTGAGGAGATCGTTAGTGTCTCGTTATGGCTGAAAAAAAAGTTTCAAATAAGCTATATTCAGAGTATAAGACGCACCTAAATTTCCAGCCTCTTTTAGGGAGGAAAAAGATGTGTCTTATACTCCAAAAAATACGGTAATTACTTAAGCACAGTCTTTCAACTTCTTACCATGCTCAAATCCAATATCCATTCCTGCAGAGTTATAGCATACCATCCTGTCACAAATCTATCTTTAGGTTAAGATACATAATACAGGTGAAAGTTAAAAGGATGCTTGGTTGATCTGTGGTATAATTTTAACTGATGCAGTCACTTCATTGTGCTCTTCTCCTTTCCTTATTTGCAATCCTTTTGATGCACCACTGATTTCAATTATCTTTAATCTTCACATCCACATACATTAAATTATTCACCAGGAGGAGATGCTTGAACCAGAGGTTCTACCAGGTGTGTCCAGTGCTGTAGTCCAGTAGTGGCCCGCTGTTTGCGCAATTTGTGCACAACAGCTCCAGAGTTGTCTTTGCTGGTCCGTGCATGGTGCCATATTTTTTAAACTAATGTTTGGTGGTGCAAATACATGGAAGCAAAATCGTGTGAGCGGATGCTCGTCCATGTGCTATTTTGGGTTATTTTTTTGCTTCGCATGTACGGAAGCAAAATCGCACAAGAGGATGCTTGTGAGTGCGATTTTTGGTGATTTTTTGCTTCTGCTCATGCATGGAAGCAAAATCGCACAAGGAGATGCTTGTGAGTGCACTTTTTGGTGATTTTTGTCTCTGCGTATATGCGGAAGCCAAATTGCACGAGGGGATGACCAAATGCGCTCAAAACGTCACAATGCGCATGCAGCACATCTGTATGATGGTAAGAAGAACCTGCCCCTGGATTCAACTATATCTAGAATTAATTAATGATTTGTTTTTACTTGTGCATGTTCAGGCAAATTGCATAGACATGTCCTCAGGATCCCCAAGAAAACTCTCTGTAGGTTAGCAAATCCAAATATGTATTACAAATGAAGATTGTGTAGAAGTTCAGAAAGAGATCAGGAAAGGGTTTCAGAATGTATAGATGAAACATCTGTACATTTTCCTCAGCTGCATCTTTCTCCAGAATCCCAAATGCAATGGTTAGAGTGCAGTATTGCAGCTGACTCTGCCCACTGTCAGAGTTTGATCCTGACCAGCTCAAGATTAATTTAGCCTTCCATCCTTTCAAGGTCGGTAAAATGAGGATCCAAATTGTTGGGGGCAATATGCTGACTCTGTAAACCACTTGGAAGGAGCTGTATATAAGTGCTATTGCTATGAAGCAATGTGTAAGTACTATTTCTATTATGCAGCTGCATCCTGTTCCTGAGAAATGATGTAGCTGCTTTAAAGAGCTGCAGACCAATGGTATACTCATGTCCCTACTTGTTATGAAAGATCTGAATCTGAAGTACTACAGCCCCATTGCACATATTTTGCAGAGATGAATTTGTACTGGTCACAGAATGAATAAGCTTGACATTCTCAGCTTTCATTTCACACTCCAGACTTTCAGGCCATTTGGAATCCAATTGGAAAACAAACTATTGTGCAATGTCTGTGTGTCTGCGGAGAGGGGCGGCATACAAATCTAATAAATAAATAAATAATAAATAAATGGTTCTTGTGATACTTGGGAAATGTCTTTATGATCATTCTAAGTTAACATATTTAAGTTAACAATGTCTTTGTGATCTTCTACATCCTAACTGCAAAATGAAAAAAAAGTTTCATTTCGGAATCCAAAGAATACAAATTTTCTATAAAAGCATGACCCCAAGTAAGTTATGTAAAATATCACACACACACACACACACACACACACACACACACCTATACAAAACCTGTCACATATATATATGCATACACCTATACAAAAGCTTCCTTTAGAAGTTTTAGACTCCAAAATCCACCAGTCCTAGCCTGAATGCCCAAATGTTAATGGGTTTTATAGATTTTGTAGCCCAACAACAGGGCAGAGTCACGTCTTCTATCCCTGAATTAAAAGCAGGCCTACTTCTGCTACACTTGAAAATTTTTCACAAAGCCTCGTCTGCGCCACTAAAGAAACTTTAATTGCCAATGAAGCACATTAAACCACTAAAAATGTTTGGGTGAGATCCTGAACATGTGAACATCTAATAAGAAACATGAAGAAGGTTTAATTCTAAATGTGGGATGGAAGAAAAACAATATAAATGAAAAAGAACAAATCCATAAAGTGAAGGATACATGAATGTGTAAGGCAAAACATGCTTCAATTTGCCATTGAAATGCAGAACAAGCAGGCAAAGAATGATATCTGAAAGAAAACAAAACAAAGTTCATTACTGCATGATTGAGAAAAACAAAAGAATGGTGGAATAGTAAAGGAGGAACAAATCCTACCTTGTGCAATAATGATGGGATATTCTACGTATGTTAGCTGAGGATATTGGTAGTAACTCATGTATCTCAGGCAAACAAGGAAACTGGAAAAGAAAGCATAACTTCAATTAATAGGGCCAATTCAGACATAACCATCCCAGTCACCTGAAAGCAAGCTTTATTATTCTTTCTCTTCCTCAATGGGCTTAACATTACACAAATCATTTTCTCAATTTTTAAACAATTTATCACAATATTCAGATCAAAACCAATTGAGTTTAAAGGCATTTCCAAACCAAAGCACAAAGACAGAATTTGATATTCCCAGAACAGCCAAAGAAGATGTATTGTATTGTATTTATTTATTCAATTTATATGCCATCTTAACTCACTCCGAACAGTGACTCTTGGTTGCTTCAATTAAAATCATAAATATTAAAAACATTCAACATGTAAAACAAGGTATGGGATAAGAGATGGAAGCAGGCCAAGAGCTGTCAAATAAAAGCCAGGGATACAGTGTTTATAGCACCTGGAATCTTATCCTGATACTGTCCTGAAATTGAATTAGAATGCTTGTTTAAAATGTCAAATATTGAACATAAAGCATAAACTGGTTAGTTTTTTGTGGCATTAGTAACTCAAGAGAGCAATGCTGCTCATTTTATCAAGATAAATACAGAATATATCTCTGTTCATGTTAGAATCACATCAGATTCAATTTAATTCAATTCCATTTATTAGATTTGTATGCCGCCCCTCTCCGAAGACTCCTGTACAATTAGCACAGCCCCCCACCCCGGCTGTGTACTCTTACTACTTCTCTCTCTATACCAATGACTGCATCTCAAATGATCCATCTGTTAAACTACTGAAGTTTGCAGACGATACAACAGTGATTGGTCTCATTTGAGACAACGATGAAACTGCAAACAGACGGGAGGCTGAACAACTAGCCTCATGGTACGACCAGAACAATCTAGAACTGAACACACTCAAAACCATAGAAATGGTGGTAGACTTTAGGAGAAACCCTCCAATCCTACCACCTCTCACAATACTAGACAACACAGTATCAACAGTAGAATCCTCCAAATTTCTAGGTTTTATCATATCTCAAAACCTAAAATGGTCACCTAACATCAAGAACATCATCAAAAAAGCACAACTAAGAATGTTCTTTCAGCGCCAACTGAAGAAGCTCAAACTGCCCAAGGGAGCTGCTGATACAGTTCTATGGAGGAATCATTGAGTCTGTCATCTGCACCTCTATAATTGTGTGGTTTGGTTCTGCAACCCAACAAGACCGACACAGACTTCAGAGGATAATCAGAACTGCCTTCCATTGAGGACCTGTATACTGCACGTCAAAAAGAGGGCGATGAAAACATTTACTGACCCAGCATATCCTGTTGTACCACATGATTCTTGATGAATGTATCTTTTTCTTTTATATACACCGAGAGCATATGCACCAAGACAAATTCCTTGTGTGTCCAATCACACTTGACCAATAAAGAGTTCTATTCTATTCAAGAAGCTTTTCAAAGCTGAATCCTGAAATCATCATCTGGACCACAGTTTATGTTAATTCTACTAGAAGCTCTGCCTAAAACTTCACTGTTCTGATACAATCTGGAATTCTGGATGTTCAATTCCCACAAAACATGCCAGAGGAGTAAAGCCCCAAGAGACAGCAGTTCCATATAATTTAAAGGAAGAAAAGCTATTTTGTGCCAATCTTGGTCTCAATACCACATAACAGAGGCATGAAGAACTCGGATCTGAAGCAGGAGAAAGTATACTGCTCAAAAAAATAAAGGGAACACTTAAACAACACAATATAACTCCAAGTAAATCAAACTTCTGTGAAATCAAACTGCCCACTTATGAAGCAACACTGATTGACAATCAATTTCACAAGCTGTTGTGCACATTCAACTTTGTACAGAACAAAGTATTCAATGGGAATATTTCATTCATTTATATCTAGGATGTGTTATTTGAATGTTCCCTTTATTTTTTTGAGCAGTGTATTTTGTATTTTGTGAAGCACCTGTGCCTTGCCTAAAGAAGCTGCACAATACCTAATACAGATTCAGAAAAATACCTGTTTGAGTTCATCTTATGGAATCATCACCTTATATCAAATGCATGCTTTCATAAGTACAGTGCTCCTATGCGAGACCACAAGTGGCTCTTTCTACGAGTGCCAATGAGAACACCAGTGCTATCAATGGACCTAAAATATCTTGTCAGCTTTACATCTCAATATGCATCTCTCAATCCCGTAACTTTCCTGCATTTATGGCCATACGCAGTATTCTGCAATCATGTGACCACTTTTAATGCTTTTGGTGACAACCAGTATTTACTTCTCATTTTTGGCAAAAATGACCACAACAAACATTTGAGTTGCTACAGTAAAAAGGTCATAAAATCAGGTCAGTCATGTGATGAGCCCCTTTACAACCATCACAACCTACGACCATTATGGGCAGGTTTCATTATGGTCGTATGTTGAGGACTACCTATAAGGTTTTTTGCTGCAGATATCAATGGCACCAAAGTGATGGAAACCAATAGAGGTGTCATAAAACACTAAAGACATGGCAAAGGTGTCATCTGCACACACAAAAAGTTGTAGCTCAGCATTTTCCAACCCAATACAGAATTTTCAACCAGCAAGGCCAATAATAAAGCTGGCTAAGAATTATGGGAGAGGCATCTGGCAGGCACAGGCGAGGGAAACTCAGCTAATTTCCCAACCATTTGGAGATTTAAAAAGGAGGACAATGGCTGAGTTGGCAAAGTGTGCAAAGAAGAGATAAGGAAAATGACTTGAGACTTTTTCTTGTTCAAATCAGAATGTAAGGAGTCAAACCTCTCCCCAAACTAAACGGCATGTGGCACAGCGGTAAGCTCAATTTGGCGTTCTTTCCTTTGGGAGAGGCTTAAATGGCAGTCCACCAAAGTCACTGACTCACAAGCTTGTAATGATATTACTATAAAACTGCAAAGAACAAAGAAGACAGAATAAAAACCATTTTTTAATGAAAGGAACTGGCTATCTGGCTATCTGTCTGCCTCAAGAGCCCATTTTGTTTTGTTTTATAGATAGGTATTGATAAAGGAACTGCAGAACTGTCACTAATAGCCCAATAAAATGTCATTCTTCACTTCCATGGGGGAAGTTTCAGCACAACAGCCATGAAGTGCAACAGCCGAGTACGAGATTACTGCTATTAATAATAATAATAGTACAGCGGTATCTCTACTTAAGAACGCCTCTACTTAAGAACGTTTCTAGATAAGAACCCGGTGTTCAAGATTTTTTTGCCTCTTCTTAAGAACCATTTTTTACTTAAGAACCCGAGCCTGGAAAAATTTCTCAGGAAATTTGAGAGTGGCACGAAGGCTTGGCCAGTTTATTTATTTATTCAATTTTTATGCCACCCTTCTCCTTAGACTCAGGGCGGCTTACAACATGTTAGCAATAGCACTATTTAACAAAGCCAGCAAATCGCCCCCACAATCCGGGTCCTCATTTTACCCACCTCGGAAGGATGGAAGACTGAGTCAACCTTGAACCAGTGATGAGATTTGAACGGTTGACCTACAGATCTACAGTCAGCTTCGGTGGTCTGCAGTACAGCCCTCCACCTGCTGTGCCACCCAGGCTATTTCAGTTTCCTGCCATTCCCCCTTTAATCCCGGCCATCTTGGGCTTTTCTGGGCTGCCAGAGGAGCCTTTCGATGGCACTTAAGGAGACTTTCGCAGTCCAGAGCGAACAAAGCATTTTCATTTCTCTCGGCACTTGGAGAGGGAATAAACCACTTTGCTGTGGCGACTCCCTTGCGCTGCCTCCCACACACCCGATGCGAGGTTGCCTCCCGGAAATGCAAAAGGGGGCGCTTCGCCCCAGCCGAATCAACTCAGCTTCAACCAAACCGAGGAGTCACCACAGTGAAGGAAAGGTGCCGGCTACAAAGCGAGCGAGCGAGAGAAGAGGGGAGCCCTTCAGCATGGGAAGGAAGAGGAAGCAAGTAGCAGCAGCAGAGGTACCACTGTATTTATTGTCATTGTACATCAAATTTACAATGAAATTAATTGTATACTGTATATAAAATTACTATTTACAGCTTTAGATTCCCCATGCTTTATTATTCTTACTGTGGGTTTCAGAGAATGCAGCTTAGAAAATAGCAAAGTTGGAATGCACCTTGGGAGATCTTCTACTCTAGTCCAACCCTCTGCTCAAGCAGGAGACCCTATATCAGTGATGGTGAACCTTTTTCGGTTCAGGTGCCAAAATGGTGTCATAGGTTCGCCATCACGGCCCTATACCATTACAGACAAATGGTTGTCCTGATAAACAGTCTGAAAAACTACCTTACTCAGCCCAGAGAAAGGGAGAAAGAAGTTGACTCAGCTGAAGAACACCGGATTAGAAAAAGGTGCAAAAGTCCACTCCTAAAGAAAAGTAAAACATTTCCTAAGAACTTCATTGTGGGGGCTCGCAGTAGCTTGGCCTGGAACGTCAAATATCTGAGGTAAGAAAATGTTACTTGGCATCGTAAGGGAAATGCAGCCATGAGATGCTCCATGGCACTAATATTAACTTTTTATTATATTCACAGATAATCCTCGATGTACAACAGTTTGCTTAGTGACCATTCAGAGTTACAACAGCACTGAAAAAATGACTCATGACCATTTTTCTCTTATGACCATGGCAGTATCTCCACCATCACCTGGTCAAAAATTTTATTCATTTATTTTATTTATTTATAAATTTTATTTATAAATATTTGTTTGTTTGTTTATTATTTATTTATTTATTTATCTGATTTGATTTGTATGCCGCTCTTCTCCGAAGACTTGGGGCGAAGACTAGGGATTGTTTGACAACCGATTCAAATGTAAGACGGTTGCCGTGTCCCAGGGTCATGCCGTCACTTTTTGTGGCCTCCTTACAAGCCAAGTCAAAGGGGAATCGAGATTCACTTAACAACTATGTTACCTACAAGAGATTCATTGAACAACTGTGGTGAGAAAGGTTATACATGTCATTGATCACATGGCATATCATGGAGATCTGGCCATTAAAGATATGCATGGTTTTTTTCCCCTTAACTGTTTTAATTGTTGTATTTGCTGGTTTTAAATTTATTTACTTCTATTTATATGCCATCCAACTCCCAAAGGACTCTGGGTAGCTTACAACCAAATACACATACATTTAATTTAATTTAATTGACTTCTATGCTGCCCAATCCCAGTGGACAAAATGTAAAATGTCATGTAAAACCATAAAACAATACAAAATGTAATATCAAAATTGTTTTGAACTGTTTTTAGAGGGTTTTATTTTACTTTTTGTGTGTATTTGGTTGTAAGCTACCCAGAGTGCTTTGGGAGTTGGGCGGCATATAAATCTAAATAAAATAAATAAAATAAAATAAAATAAAAAGGGCAAAATCCACTTAACGCACATCTCACTTAGCCCCAGAAATACTGGACTCAATGGCAAATCACAAATCAAGGACCACCTGTATTTCTATGAACCAGGAAGGGGTTTAAGACTGAATTGGGAGTCTTGTTTTAGGCGCTCTCTCTCTCTACGCTTCCTTTCAGGGAGACAACTGAGGGTTAAAGCAGTCCAGCTGAGGCTGCTGCAAACTTTTTCTTCAACTTTATAATCCAAGGGTCCCCAAACTTGGCAACTATAAGACTTGTGGACTTCAACTCCCAGAATTCTCCAGCCAGCATAGCTGGCTGGAGAATTCTGGGAGTTGAAGTCCACAAGTCTTAAAGTTACCAAGTTTGAAGACCTCTGTTATAATCCAACCAGAAGATTGTTTTTTGCCAGCTTCTCCTCCTCCTCCTTAAAGGCCAAAAAAGACCCCCATCTTATTGGGCTTCCAGAAAGCCGTAAAGACCTGGCTTTTCCGACAGGCCTGGGGCCATTGACCGGAGTGGGGGGGGCAGATTACCAGCGAGGTTGGCCCCTGAATGTTTGGATTATTTTTAAATTTATATGCTTTCATATTAATCTATGTTTTATTTTTGCTGTGAGCCGCCCTGAGTCCCTTGGGAGTTGGGTCGCATAGAAATGTAAGTAGATAAGTAAATAGGTAAGTAGATAGGTAGGTAAGTAAGTAAATAAGTAAGTAAATAAGTAAATAAATAAGTAGACAGGTAAGTAAATAAGTAAGTAGGTAGATGGGTAAGTAAGTAAATAAGTAGGTAGGTAGGTAAGTAAATAAATAAGTAGGTAGATGGGTAAGTTAGTAAATAAGTAAATAAATAAGTAGGTAGGTAGGTAGGTAAGTAAATAAGTAGGTAGATGGGTAAGTAAGTAAATAAATAAGTAGATAATAAGTAGGTAGATGGGTAAGTAAGTAAATACAGTGGTACCTCGGTTCTCAAACGCCTCGGTTTTCATACATTTCGGATTTCAAACAAAATTTTCTGCAAAAATTTGCTTCGGTATCCAAACAAAAATTCGGATACTGAACAGAAAATTTTGTTTACTATCCGAAATGTAAGATCTGAGGGGACGAGGTCAGAGGGAACGGGAGTCAGAATCCCGACACACCCCTCCTGGCCGCCCTCTTAACAGCCTCCCAGTCTCTACCTTGTAACTGCTCCAAGCTGCAGGAAGGGTAGGGCTGGCTGCAATACCGGCAGCTTCGGGGGGCTCCTTTCCTCAGCGGTTCAGTTTGGTACCTCCAGGCAGCTGCACCAACTTTTTCCTTCCAGGAGCAGCGTCAGGAACGTCAGGTGATGAAGGTAAGCCGCCGGAGCCGTCGCTGCCGCTGCCGGGAAGGAAAAAGTTGGTGCAGCTGCCTGGAGGTACCGAACTGAACCGCTGAGGAAAGGAGCCCCCCAAAACTGCCGGTATTGCAGCCAGCCCTACCCTTCCTGCAGCTTGGAGCAGTTACAAGGTAGAGACTGGGAGGCTGTTAAGAGGGCGGCCAGGAGGGGCGTGTCGGGATTCCGACTCCCATTCCCTCTCACCCGGTCCCCTCAGATCCTTATCCCATAGGAAATAGAGGAAATACTGTAGATTTAATTGGTTCCCAGCAAGTCAATGGGCTGGGAACCAATTAAATCCATTTCCATTATTTCCTATGGGATAAATTAATTCGGTTCTCAACCAAATCGGTTCTCAACCACATTTCTGGAACGGATTGTGGTCGAAAACCGAGGTACCACTGTAAATAAATCCTCTAGTTTATAAGCCAAAGAAAAAAGGGGCAGGGTAGCTGTGGCTTGAAGAGGTGCCTGATGAAGAAAGCCCAATTCCTGTGAGGAGGCGAAAAAAAGAAAGCAAAGCTGCCAAAGCCGGAAAAGGGAGGAAAAGCGGCCAGATGAGGCTCTCGGGGAGTCCCAGAAGACGCTTCCGTGTCCCGGGCTCTTCGCCCGGGTCCTCCCCTTTTTAAGAAAGAGGTCATAAGTCGCCAACTTCTTAACACCCACCCACCCCAGGTTAGATTATGTATCCGCACCCGAAGCTGACTCGGGCTGGGAGTTCTCTTTTGCCCGTGTTCAGAAAAGCCCGTTGGCATCGCCGCCCAGCCACAATAATAGGCGGAGCCTCCAAACGGGGAAGGGACTCACGAGGGAAAGAGCCGACCCGCCATCCCCCTCCGCCGGGTCTCAACTCCACATCGGGAAAAAGCCTTCCCTTCAATCCCGAAGGGCAGGCGGGAGAAGAAGAGCGCGGAGGTTGTTGCCACTGTTGCTGCTGCCGCCGGGCAACTTGGCGGAGAAGTTTCCTTTCCTTACCCGCCGAGTTCTAGTATTAAACTTTCCAGGCTGACCCCTCGGGCGGACCTGGCGGACACCAAGGCGGCTCCCTGGGGCAACTTGAGCACCAGGCAGGCCGCCACCGTGCTCCAGTTCGCCGCCTGCAGCAAGAGCGAGGCCGTATCCATCGCGTCCCGGCCGCGGTTTTCAAGTCAATGGAAGACGCTGCCGCGCCCAACGGAATCGAAGGCGGGGAGAGGGTTAAAACGGTGGGAGGGAAGGGGGGGGGAAAAGGCTTAGTTGTCATAGTTACGACGGAGTTTTCGTAACGGAGGATCTACTCCTAGGCTAGATGCTACGGATTTGCCGGCCTTGATCAATTAAAGCTGGGATTTAGGGAAATTATTCTTCTTTTAATTAATTAATTAATAATAATAATAATAATAATAGTAATAATAATAGTAATAATAATAATAATAATAATAATAAGCACACATAATTCGCCACTACATCACACAGTCCTAGGTGCTTGGTGAAGAAATACGAAATCCAGCATAGTGATCTCGTTTGATAATAACAACAACAACAGAGTTGGAAGGGACCTTGGAGGTCTTCTAGTCCAACCCCCTGCTTAGGCAAGAAACCCTACACTACTTCAGACAAAGATATCATTTTTCACCCTGAGTCCACGGAGAGGAGCAGCATATAAGTCCAATTAATAAATAAATCTTTAAAACTTCCAGTGTTGGAGCGTTCACAACTTCTGGAGGCAAGCTGTTCCACTGATTAATTGTTCTGTCAGGAATTTTTTCCTTAGTTCTAAGTTGCTTCTCTCCTTGATTAGTTTCCACCCATTGCTTCTTCTACTCTCAGGTGCTTTGGAGAATAGGTTGACACTTCTTTGTGGCAACCCCTGAGATATTGAAAGACTGCTATCATGTCTCCCCTGGTCCTTCTTTTCATTAAACTAGACATATCCAGTTCCTGCAACTGTTCTTCATATGTTTGAGCCTCCAGTCCCCTAATTATCTTTGCTGCTCTTCTCTGCACTTTTTCTAGACTCTCAACATCCATTTTGCATCATGGCAACCAAAATTGAATGCAGAATTCCAAGTGTGGCCTTACTAAGTCCTTACAAAGTGGTATTAACACTTTTTATCTTGATCTTATCAAATTAAGTGCTGTACCTCATGATTCTTGACGAATGTATCTTTTCTACACTGAGAGCATATGCACCAAAGATAAATTCCTTGTGTGTCCAATCACACCAGGCCAATAAAGAATTCTATTCTGTTCTATTATGTAATTCTATTCTATTCCATTCCATTCCCCTATCTCACCCATTCTTATTCTTATTTGCTGCAGGTAGAAGCAGCTGTACTTTGCATATACCTAGAGACTTTTTGGGGGGGGGGAACCCTTCACCCAATGTGCCAGGATGTGTTCTTATCTGAGTTCCAACTCCAAATTGTGTTTTCTTTAATTGGAGAGCTTTTTTTAAAATCCAATTCCCTGGCATCATTAGCGTAGCTTAAATCTATCTGCAGCGTTTTCCTTAAGAGAACAACTGCATTTCTGAAACCGCAACATTCTGAAACATCCGGAGCAAGGAAATCTTTTCACTGTTTCTGATGTGCTTATCGAGCAGGCCTAGAAATCATCTGCCACCTGGTGTCCTACAGTATTAGATTTGTTAGAATGAGCTGGAAGGGAGCAAGTTCCTATATTATTTCAGACCAGTGACTGCCCAGTTTTTTCTTAAAAACCTCCAGTGATGAAGCACCCACAACTTCTGAAGGCAAAGCTGTTCCACTGGTTAATCATCCTCACTGTTAGGAAGTTTCTCCTTAATTCCAGATTGCTTCTCTCCTTGATTAGTTTCCATCTATTGTTTCTTGTCCTGCCTTCTGATGCTTTGGAAAAATAAATTGATCGCCTCCTCTTTGTGACAGACTCTCAAATGCTGGAATACTGCTATCATGTCCTCCCTAGTCCTTCTTTACTCTAGACTAGCTCAATCTCAAATCCTGCTACCATTCTTCATATGCTTTAGTCTCCAGGCCTTTAATCATCTTGTTACTCATACGGAAGCAAAAATATCAGTGAAAATCACCGAAATCGAGGAAGATTTTGCTTCGGCTGCATGCGCAGAAGCAAAATCTCATGGTGGGCACATGAACGCAGCAGGGGCACACAGCCCCCCCCAGCCTCAGGAAGCACTGAGGAGGCGTACCGGTAGGTAGCGCTTTGCTGTCCACGTGGGATTATTTTATTACATCTGAAATGGTTGGAAGCTGTTGTGCGATAATGGTTTGCTTAAAGTAACCCATATTTACTATAATACACCATACATCACAATCTATGATACTGACATTCTGGATAATGTAAGGGAAGAATTATGTTTGTCAATGGCTGCAAAAATCAGGTGTCCGGTGGCATCTTTTCCAAATATTGTAACAAATTTTGTTAAAAGACATAAGCTTAAGTGAATTGTTTCATTAGATTGTTAGTTACGAACAGAACAGAACACTTTTATTTGGCCAAATGTGATTAAGGACAGAAGAGATTGTCTCTGGTTGGAAAGTTTACATGACTGTGAGTAGGACTTCTCAATTCAGGGACGGGTGCAATTGGCACAGCCACAGCATTAAGCAGCTCAGTCAGAGAAGCTGCTCTGAACTAGGGTGGCTGATTTAGCTGCAGCAATTTGAATTGACCCCTAACATTCAACCTCACAAGTAAGGTTTCACATCTGGCTATCTGCAGGGCATTGCTCTGACAATCTCCAGAGTGTTCTGGATGACTCCTCCCTTCTACACTGCCCTAATCCATATGCAGAACCCAAATAGATATATTTGATGTCCAGCCAAGTATTTATTTGTTTGTTTGTTTGTTTGTCAAAACATATACAAGATAGCCGATATTGGTATGAACCAATAAATAAAATAAATAAAAGCAAAGTAGGTACAGGTAAATTTGGACAATAGGACAGTAAGATAGGGACAGTAGGTACAATAGTGTGTTTATGCAAACCCTTACAGACCTCTTAGGAATGAGGTGAGGTCGACTTTAGACAGTCTAAGGTTAAAGGTTTTGGAGTTTGGGGAAGAAACCACAGTCAGGTAGGCATTGATCACTCTGTTGCTGAAATTGTATTTTCTACAGTTGAGCTTTGAGCAGTTTATATTGAGTTTGTATCTGTTTGAATCTATTGTGTGCTCGTATATTGTTGCAGTTGAAGCTGAAGTATTTAATGACAGGTAGGACATTGTGGCAGATGATTTTACGAACTACATTTAGGTCAGATCGAAGACAATGTAGCTATAAACTATCTAATCCCAAAATTTCAAGTCTGGTGGAATAAGGTATCCTGTTGCAAGTAGAGGAGTGGAGGACTCTTCTTGTGAAATATTTCTGGACTCTCCCAATTGTAATTAATGTCCAATATGCAGTTGCGGGTTCCATATGGGTGAGCTGTATTCAAGAATTGGTCTATGTTTTGTATGCTCTGGTTAGGAGTGTACTATTGCCAGAAAAGAAGCTACACAAGATTAGATTAACAATCTAGTGCCTTTTTGGCAATGTTGTTACAATGGGCTCTAACAATGGGCACTAATGTTCTTGGTGTCTTTTGGCAATGTTGTTACAATGGGCTCTGGCCATTGTATAACAATGTCTAACAAGTCCTTGCAATATATAACAGATCAGCCCTGTTATCCGCAATACAATTTCAGGCTTACTTTTGGTGGAAGAAATACAGTTTTCCTACAGAATGAAAAAAAGAAAGAAAATGGACCTCTTCACAGCCTCCTGCAGTTTTCGTTTTCAAGACTGCAATGCAGCGCCACTATTTTCTAAACATTGAAACCGTAGAGGTTAGTGTTTACATATGACCGTGCTCAAGGATAATATTAGCAAACTTTGCTATCAATTTTAATTTGCTAAATATCATTACTGATCAGTCTGGGAAGAATTACCAGTAAGTGTGAAAGGATAAATGCACAAAGTTTTTGACATTAATCCTATTTCAAAAAGTACAATAAGCACTTATTTAACAGTAAGATTTCTGTTTAGTTCTAGGAAGGCTGGAGTTCTTGCTCGGTTTTTGTTTTTCTTCTTCCATAATTGAGGAAATAGTCCATTTTTATCAGTGTTTTACCAAGCTCAGTGTTCATTCTGCTTCCAATAACGTGGTTGGTGGTATTGGGAATTTTGTCCGAAAATATTGATATATATTCAGGAAGTTGGGCAGACACTTTTTTCTTGCCCTAAAAGAAATATAATTCAGTTATTTATGTGAATAAAAGTTTAATAAGAAATGCTTCTATTGATATATTGCACATAATCAGTTCCATTGAGAATTAAGAAAGATTTCAAGAATAAATGCAATAATATTAGAAGTATTTTACTGGAGCTGACCAAAGTTATCCAGGATTTAGCTATCATAACAAAAACACACAGATTTATTTATTTATTTATTTAATTAGACTTCTATGCCACCCAATCCCGAAGAACTCACCCAGATAGTTCTGGCTTCCACACATTTGTTATAACCATTCAGGAAATTACCTTGTTTTAATGGCTTTTGTTTCTGCCAGTATTTTATGATAATGACCCAAAGTCAATTTTATCTTGTATGAAAAATTCTGTGGCTG